>NW_017672500.1:39678-96849 GCF_001879085.1 Nicotiana attenuata
AATTTCAGTCTAAACCAAGTCTAATCTTCACCAAAACCCCTCAAAATTGAGATATAAACTCCAAACCATATTCCCGATTATTTTTAACAACACTCAATCCAAACAAATAATGATTTTTGAAAACCCACATTTAAATTCAAAGCTTTCAAGCTTTTTAATGGCTATCAGTGGTGGAAAATATCTGGAAGAATATTTACTTTCATAATTGTAGCGCGCCTAAATAGGAATATCTGGAAGAATTTGATTTGATCTGATTTACGCCAAATCTTTTTAGAATATTCTGTTCCTCAATTTTAGCTCGACAAATTAGGAAGATTCAGCTACTATTAATTAGTATTTAATTATTGATATAATAACTGTAGAAAAAATATGGACAGGGTGGGTAAATTAGAAACTATGCACATTTTTGGTAATAAGGTTTCATATATGGTATAGGAAAGAAAAAATCTCTTAAAATATACATGTTTAAAATAGTGAAAGAACTCCAACAATCGAGGTTGGATTTCAAACACTTAACTAAGTAAAACTCCAGCATAATATATTGAATTTCCAAAAATTCTCTACAGGTGTAATCCCAAATGTATGGTACTAGATTTTAGAGCTTTAAAAAAAATATTTTAGCATAATGTACTGGAGTTCAAACCTTCATATATTCAAACCCCAACAATAATTACTGGGGTTATAATCGTTATAGGTTCAAGCCCTAGTAATGATTATTGGAGTTCAAAACTTTATAAGTTCAAACCCCAACAATGATTAGTGAGGTTTGAATCCTTTTCACATTGTTTCACTCAAGGATACACAATCACAGAGTTCTAACTTCCACAAGCTGAAAGTACACGATATTGTCCTTGAGTTCAAAAGAGGTACCATAGGTGAAATAATATTCTTAGGTTCAAAACCCAACAACAATTACTGGGTTTCAAATCATTAAAGGTTCAATCTCCAACAACGATGTGACGATCCGGCCAGTCGTCTCATGAGTTACCGCTTCGTTTTTCCCATTTTCAGCTTCTTTATGCTTTAATATCCGTATCTTATGTGACCGAGTTGGTTTGGAGAGGTTTTGGTAGGAAATAAGACACTTAGTCTCTTTAAGGTAGGGTTGGTTTGGAAAAGTCAACCGGATGTTGACTTGTGTGTTAGAGGGCTCAGATGTGATTTCCGGTGATTCGGTTAGTTTCGGGAGATAATTTGTGACTTAGAAATTAGCTTGTGATCGGAAGTGGTTTTGGAGGTCCGGTGTAGAAATTAGCTTGTTTTGGCGAAGTTAGTATTTTGGCGATTTCCGGTTGGTAGGTGAGATTTTGATCCGAGGGTCGGAATGGAATTCCGAGAGTTGCAGTAGCTTCGTTAGGTGATTTGGGATGTGTGTGTAAAAATTCAGCCCATTCGGAGGTGATTTGGTTAGGTTTTTGATCGAATGCGTGTTTCGAAAGTTTTTGAAGAACTTAGGCTTGAATTCGATAAGAATTGATGGTTTTAGTGTTGTTTGAGGTGTTTTGATGATTGGAACAAGTTTTGATGATGTTTTAGGATGTGTTGGTACTTTTGGTTGAGGTCTCGGGGGCCTCGGGGTTTTCAGATGGCTAAACGGGAAGTTTGAGTCTTGGAGAGATCGCAGAAATGCAGCAGATGTTGCAGGTTCGATTTGGCGTTGGGGATGGGGAGGGTGGGACCGCGATCGCATAGAAGGATTTGAGCAGGCCGGAATTTTACTCTACGCGTTCGCAATAGATGGTCCGCGATCGCGGAAGGGAAGTTATTGGTTCTTCGCGTTCGCATTGAGGAGTCCGCGTTCGCGTAAGAGGACCTGGGGACCCAGGTTATTTGTTCATCGCGTTCGCACCAGGAAGATCGCGTTCGCATAGGCCAATTTGGAGGCCTTGGAATATTGCTCTTCGCGATCGCGAGCCTGGGGCCGCGATCGCATAGAAGAAAAACACAGCTGGGCAGAAGGGTTTTTAAAACATTTCCTCCGCGAATCTAAGTCATTTTTCCTCCATTGTTGACCATTTTGAGAGCTATTTGGGAGAAATTGAAGAGGGTTTCGAGGAAGATTGATTGGAGGTAAGTCCTATGAACTAAAAACGTGATTATTATGTGAAATTAACCCTGAAATTCATGATAACTTGGCTAAAATTGGAAGAACTAGGGCTTGGGATTTTGAGATTTTTAAATTAAGATTTGAAGGGTCATTTGAGCTCGGATTTGAGAGTTCTTGGTATGTATAGACTCGTGGCGAGATAAGAACCCGTTGATGTAAAAATTTCTGAGTTTCGAGAAGTGGGCCCGGGGCTCGGGTTTTGCAAATTTCGGGATTTTTGATGTTTTTTGATTATTTTCGATTGGGTTTTGTTCCCTTAGCCTATTGTGACGTATTCGTTGTGGTTTTGGTCATATTCGACGCGCGAGGAGGTCGATTTGAGAGGCAAGGGCATAGCGAGCTAGAGTTTTGGCCGGCTTGAGGTGAGTAGTGATTGTAAATGATGTCCTGAGGGTTTGAAACCCCAGATTTGCACAACGTAGTGCTATATTGAGGTGAAACACGCGCTTAAATGACGAGTGCGGGGTTGTAGAGTCTCGCGGGTACCCATATGATCTGAGAGTGAGCCCGAGGGGCTGTTACTATGCTGAGTGACTGAGAGTGAGCCCGAGGGGCTGTTACTATGCTGAGTGACTGAGAGTGAGCCCGAGGGGCTGATACTGTTCTGAGCGATTGATACTGAGCCCGAGGGGCAGATTTCTACTTGCTATTTACCTGTTGTATTATCTGATTTACCTATTTTTTTTTAAAAGAGATTTCATTTGATTCTTCACGGTTTTTACTGCTTTAAGTGATTTACTGTCTGTTATAGAATTGCTTTGTGCCTTTATGTGTTTTCATGCCTTCAGTCATTATTTATAATTATTACTCACTGGGTCGGAGTACTCACATTACTCCCTGCACCGTGTGTGCAGATTCAGGCATAGCAGCTGCTCCTAAGCGTTGATCCTTCCAGACCAGGCAGTGATTTGGAGTTACGAGGTAGCTGTTGACGTCCGCAGCCCCGTGTCTCCCCTATCCTCTATCATTTATGTTTTCTTCAGACTATTGTATCGGACTTCATACTTTGTAGACTTATAGCAGATTCTGTAGTAGCTCATGACTTGTGACACCCCGGTTCGGGCTGTGTCGGGATGGGTTTTCCTTGTTATTATCTCCGTTTCCGCAATTATGGCTATCTTAAACATGTTTTGGATTTGCTTATGTTAATTAATTATTTAAAAGAGGTGTTTCGTTTGTTCTGGCTAGCCTTGTCTTCGCGAGAGGCGCCATCACGACCGAGTTCGGAAATTGGGTCGTGACAAATGATTACTAGGTTTCAAATCTTTATAGGTTCAATCCCCAACAACGATTACTGGGTTTGAATCATTTTCACGTTGTTTCACCCAGAATGTTTGAACCCAATTATTTTGAACTTCATGCATCGTTCCTAGATTTTACACTGGTAAAGATTAAAAAATCAAGAAACTTTCCTCGGACTTTAGATTCCAGTGCCAACTGTTAGAGTTGTATTCCATATTTTAGTTGGGGGCGAAAATTTCAAAATAGACCACTGGAAATTTTGCCATTGCAATTTAAAACATGGCTAAAACTCTAACAGTCGGCCTAAAAAGTGACTAACCCATCTATTTTTTTGGGTATTTGGTGGTTGTTTGGGCCAAGTTCAATGGCAGTAGGGCCATCCATTGGGCCTAGACTTTGATAAGAATGTGTAAGATCTTTCCTTTTTCTTTCCGAATAATTAACCTAAATCGTCATCCATTCAAACGCTTAAATTGAAAATAGCTGGCGAATGTACATTATATATATAGTTCGTTTTAATAATATTGTGACTATATTTCTTGAGCCAAGAGTCCACCGGAAACAGTATATCTACCTTCACAAGGTATAGATAATGTGCATACATACTATCCTCCCTATACTGCACTTGTGGGATCACACTGGATTTGTTAGTGGTGTATATTAACTGCGTATAATTAGCATATAATCTATGTATGTCGACAAGAAAAAGTAAACAGTAAATCTGTGTGATGACCCAACAAGGTCATCACTTGCTTTTAAATTAAATCCTGTGTTTTCGAGACCTTAAAAACCTCATTTAGAGTCACCTCGATTTGCGTGCGCAATCCGGACGCGTAGCCGGAAAGCTTAAATATGAAAATCTGTGAAAAATGATAAAAATTTGGCTAATAAATGAATTAATTTGACTTCGGTCAACGTTCTGGGTAAACGGACCCGGACCCGTGATTTGACGGTTCCGGAGGGTCCGTAGGAAAATACGGGACTTGCGCGTATGCCCGGAATCGAGTTTCGAGGTCCCAAGCCCGAGAAATAAATTTTTAAAGGAAATTGTTTTCTAAAATTGTAAGGAAATTTGAAATGAAATTCGTTTAGAACATGGTGGTATCGGTCCCGTATTTTGGTTCCGGCGCCCGGTACAGGTCTTATATATGATTTAAGTCATTTCTGTAAAATTTGGTAAAAACCGGATGTCGTTTGACATGATTCGGACCTAAATTGCTAAAGTTGATGTTTTATGAAGTTTGAAAAAAATTCTTTGATTTTGAGGTTTAATTCGTGGTTATTGAGGTTATTTTAGCGATTTGATCGCATGGATAACTTTGTATGATGTTGTTGAGTTAGTACGTGTGTTTGGTTAGGAGCCCTGAGGGCTCGGATGTGTTTCGGGAAGTTTTGGACTTAAGAAAAGTTGCAGAAACAACTGATCTGGTATACTGATGCTTTCTTCTTCGCGTTCGCGGAGAACCCACGCGAACGCGATGCATTAATTTTTATTGAAGGAAAATCCTTCTACGCGAACGCGTAGCTCAGGTCGCGAACGCGAGGCAGTGGGGGGTTATCCCTTCGCGAACACGGTCCTGGCCACGCGAACGCGAAGGCCAAGTGGGACTGGGCAGGGGGTGGGGCAATTATCCTACGCGAACGCGACATCTTGAACGCGAGGCTCGAGGAGTTTTTACTCCGCGAACGCAAAGGCTTATCTAGCCTAACCCATCGCGAACGCGAAGGGTGTGTCGCGAACGCGAAGAACATCTTTGCCCAGTGATTTTTAAAAGACCAAAACAGAACACTTACCGGATTTTTATAAAATTTCACGAACCTCTTCTTCTCCAAAGCTCTTATCCTCTATCATTTATGTTTTCTTCAGACTATTGTATCGGACTTCATACTTTCTAGACTTATAGCAAATTCTGTAGTAGCTAATAACTTGTGACACCCCGGTTCGGGCTGTGTCAGGATGGGTTTTTCTTGTTATTATCGCCGTTTCCGCAATTATGGCTATCTTAAACATGTTTTGGATTTGCTTATGTTAATTAATTGTTTAAAAGAGGTGTTTCGTTTGTTCTGGCTGGCCTTGTCTTCACGAGAGGCGCCATCACGACCGGGTTCGGGAATTGGGTCGTGACAAATTGGTATCAGAGCCTAGGTTACATAGGTCTTGCGAGTCATGAGCAGGTTTAGTAGAGTCTCGCGGATCGGTACGGAAACGTCTGTATTTATCCTTTAGAGGCTGCAGAACCTTTAGGAAAAACTTCAAATTCTTGAAATTCTTGCCGTGCGACTCTGTTGATCCGAGAACTAAACTTCTGTATTCTAATCTCTCTCAGATGGCGAGGACTCGCGCTACCGGACAAGGTGGACGACCACCAGTGCCACCCAGTGAGGCTACCAGAGGCCGGGGACGCGGTCGTGGCAGAGGCAGAGCGGCGAGGGCAGTACCTGTTGGTCCACCAGCTGCCCCAGCTCCGGATCAGGCTCCAGTAGCACCAGTTCAGGCACTAGCTGTGCCCATCGTGATTTCGGGTCTTCAGGAGACCTTGGCACAGATCTTGACAGTTTACACTGGCCTGGCTCAGGCAGTTTCAGCCACCACAGCGGCAGCTACTTCGCAGGCCGGGGGAGGCACCCAGACCCCCGCTGCTCGCACACCTGAGTAGGTAGTGCAGGGACTACAGACGTCAGAGGCACCTCCAGCTCAGCCGGTTGCACCAGTGCAGGAGTTCAGGGTTCCAGTTATGCCGGAGGATGAGCAGCGTCGTCTTGAGAGGCTTGGTAGACTCCAGCCTTCGACATTCAGTGGTGCTGAGGGCGAGGATGCCCAGGGTTTTCTTGACGGGTGTCAGCGGATGCTCCGTACAGCAGGGATTCTTGAGTCTAGTGGTGTGGCATTTACCACCTTTCAGTTTACTGGGGCTGCCTTCACGTGGTGGGAGGCATATGAGAGGCGTAGGCCGGTTGGTGCAGCGCCTTTGACTTGGCAGGAGTTATCCACTCTCTTCTTGGAGAAGTATGTACCGCAGTCCCGCAAGGAGGAGCTGCGTAGGCAGTTTGAGTGGCTACGACAGGGAGATATGACTATGTCTCAGTATGAGGCGAGGTATTCTGAGTTGGCTCGTCATGCCGCCTAGATGGTCCCAACAGATCGCGAGAGGATCAAGAGGTTTGTGGATGGCCTTAATTACCATCTCCGTGTTCTGATGACTAGAGAGAGAGTTTTGGGTATTTCATTTGAGGAGGTGGTTGATATCGCTCGTGAGATTGAGACGGCGCGCCGGCAGGATAGAGAGGAGAGGGAGGCCAAGAGGCCTCGAGGTTCTGGCAGTTTCAGTGGTGCTCCGTCTAGGGGCCAGTTCCAGCATGGTAGAGGCTGTTCTTTCAGGCCCGCTTAGTCGGCCCGTCCAGAGTATCGTGGGGCATCTTCAGGTCGTGGTTATCATGGTTCTCAGCAGGGTCAACCTTCACTTAGCGCCCTTCCAGCCCAGAGTTCATCTCGTGCCCCGTCAGTTCAAGGTTCTTCTATGCCGAGCGCATCAGCTGGTCACTCCGGTGCGAGGGGTTCCCTTCAGTCCCCTTCTCCAGCACCTGGGAGTTGTTTTGAGTGTGGAGAGTTTAGGCATGTCTGGAGGCAGTGCCCTCGTCGTATTGCCAGTTCATCTCAGCAGAGGGGTCAGTCCTCGTCTTCTGCTCCAGTTACTTCACCACCCAATCAGCCAGCTAGGGGTGGAGGTCAGACAGCCAGGGGTCGCCCCAGAGGGGGAGGTCGATCAGGCGGTGGCCAGGCCCGTTTTTATGCTATTCTAGGCAGGACAGACGCCATTGCTTCAGATGCTGTTATTACAGGTATTATTTCAGTCTGCCACAGAGATGCATCTGTCTTATTTGATCCCGGTTCCACCTATTCTTATGTGTCTTCGCGTTTTGCTTATCATTTGGGTACGTCCCGAGGGTGTCTTGCCTTACCTGTCCATGTATCTATCCCGGTGGGCGATACTATTGTTGTAGACCATGTGTACCGGTAATGTGTTGTGACTATTGGGGATCTGGAGACCCGAGTGGATCTATTGCTATTGACCATGGTGGACTTTGATATTATTTTGGGCATGGATTGGCTATCTCCGTGTCATGCTATTCTGGACTGTCATGCCAAGACAATCACTTTGGCTATGCCGGGTGTACCGAGGATCGAGTGTCGTGGTGTGACTGGTTATGTCCCTAGTATAGTGATCTCCTTCTTAAAGGCCCAGCGTATGGTTGGGAAGGGTTGTCTTTCATATTTGGCGTTTGTGAGGGATGTTGGAGCTGAGACTCCTAACATTGATTCTATTCCAGTTGTGAGGGAGTTTCCTGATGTTTTTCCTGCAGACCTGCCGGGCATGCCACCGGACAGGGATATTGATTTTAGTATTGACCTGGTGCCGGGCACTCAGCCCATTTCCATTCCGCCATATCGTATGGCACCAGCAAAGTTGAAAGAGTTGAAGGATCAGCTTCAGGAACTCCTGGATAAGGGGTTCATTCGGCCGAGTGTGTACCCGTGGGGTGCACCGGTTCTATTTGTGAAGAAGAAAGATGGCACCATGAGGATGTGCATTGACTACAGGCAATTGAACAAAGTAACAGTGAAGAATAAGTACCCCCTGCCTCGCATTGATGATTTATTTGACCAGCTTCATGGAGTGAGGGTGTTCTCCAAGATTGATCTCCGTTCGGGCTACCACCAGTTGAAGATCAGGGATTCAGATATTATGAAGACTGCTTTCAGGACTAGATATGGGCACTATGAGTTTCTTGTTATGTCCTTTGGGCTAACCAATGCCCCGGCAGCGTTCATGCACTTGATGAACAGTGTATTTCGTCCTTATTTGGATTCATTCGTCATTGTTTTTATTGATGATATTCTGGTGTGCTCGCGTAGCCAGGAGGAGCACGCACAGCATTTGCGAGTTGTATTGCAGAGATTGAGGGAGGAGAAGCTTTATGCAAAGTTCTCCAAGTGTGAGTTTTGGCTCAGCTCAGTAGCTTTCTTGGGGCACGTGGTGTCCAGCGAGGGTATTCAGGTCGACCCGAAGAAGATAGAGGCGGTTCAGAGTTGGCCTAGACCAACCTCAGCCACGGAGATTCGTAGTTTCCTTGGGTTGGCAGGTTATTATCGCCGGTTTGTTCAGGGATTTTCCTCTATTGCATCGCCCTTGACCAAGTTGACTCAGAAGGGCGCTCCATTTCTATGGTCGGACGAGTGCGAGGAGAGCTTTCAGAAGCTTAAGACAGCTTTGACCACGGCTCCAGTGTTGGTTTTGCCATCAGCTTCAGGTTCTTACACGGTATATTGTGATGCCTCGAGAGTTGGGATCGGATGTGTATTGATGAAGGAGGGTAGAGTTATTGCTTATGCTTCTCGCCAGTTGAAGCCCCACGAGAAGAACTACCCTGTACATGATTTGGAGTTGGCTGCTATAGTTCATGCTTTGAAGATTTGGAGGCACTACTTGTATGGCGTATCTTGTGAGGTATTCACGGATCATCGCAGTCTTCAGCATTTATTCAAGCAAAAGGACCTTAATTTGAGGCAGCGGAGGTGGCTAGAGTTACTCAAGGATTATGATATTACCATTCTGTATCACCCGGGGAAGGCCAATGTAGTAGCCGATACTATGAGCCGAAAGGCGGTTAGTATGGGGAGTTTGGCGTATATTCCAGTTGGGGAGAGGCCCTTTGCAGTGGATGTCCAGGCTTTGGCCAATCGGATGGTGAGATTAGATATTTTGGAGCCTAGTCGGGTGTTGGCTTGCGTGGTTTCTCGGTCTTCCTTATATGTTCGCATCAGAGAGCGCCAGTATGATGACCCACATTTGCTTGTCCTTAAGGACAGGGTTCAGCATGATGATGCCAGAGACGTGACCATTGGTGATGATGGCGTGCTGAGGATGCAGGGCCGGATTTGTGTGCCCAATGTGGATGGGCTTCGGGAGTTGATATTGGAGGAGGCCCACAGCTCGCGGTATTCCATTCATCCAGGTGCCGCGAAGATGTATCAGGACTTGAGGCAGCATTATTGGTGGAGGAGGATGAAGAAGGACATTGTAGGATTTGTGGCTCAGTGTCTCAACTGTCAGCAGGTGAAATATGAGCATCAAAGGCCGGGTGGTGTACTTCAGCGGATGATTATTCCAGAGTGGAAGTGGGAGAGGATTACTATGGATTTCGTGAGTGGTCTCCCTCGGACTTTGAAGAAGTTTGATTCGATTTGGGTGATTGTGGATTGGTTGACCAAGTCCGCGCACTTCATTCCAGTATGTACTACCTATTCTTCGGAGCGGCTGGCAGGGATCTTTATTTGGGAGATTGTCCGATTGCATGGGGTTCCAGTGTCCATTATCTCAGATAGGGGTACTCAGTTCACTTCTCAGTTATGGAGGACTTTTCAGCGGGAGTTGGGTACACAGGTGGAGTTGAGCACAGCGTTTCATCCTCAGACAGACGGGCAGTCTGAGTGTACTATTCAGATATTGGAGGACATGTTGCGTTCCTGTGTTATTGATTTTGGAGGTTCTTGGGATGAGTTTTTGCCGCTTGCAGAGTTTGCCTACAACAACAGTTATCAGTCGAGCATTAAGATGGCTCCGTATGAGGCGCTGTATGGGAGGCGGTGTATGGTTCGAGCCCGGTGAGGCTAGGTTATCAGGGACAGAGATGGTTCAGGATGCCTTAGAGAAGGTGAAGCTGATTCAGGAGAGGCTTTGTACAGCACAGTCGCGTCATAAGAGTTATGCGGACCGGAAGGTTCGGGATGTGTCATATATGGTGGGTGAGAAGGTCTTGCTGAAGGTTTCGCCCATGAAGGGTGTTATGCGGTTTGGGAAGAAAGGGAAGCTGAGTCCGCGGTTTATTGGACCTTTTGAGGTACTTAGGAGGATTGGGGAGGTGGCTTATGAGCTTGCCTTACCACCCAGCTTGTCGGGCATGCATCCGGCATTTCATGTTTCTATGCTCCGGAAGTATGTTGTGGACCCGTCTCATGTATTGGATTTCAGCACTGTTCAGTTGGATGATGACTTGACCTATGATGTGGAGCCAGTGGCTATTTTGGATCGTCAGGTTCGAAAGTTGAGATCAAACGATATAGCTTCAGTAAAAGTGCAGTGGAGAGGTCGGCCCGTGGAGGAGGCTACTTGGGAGACCGAGCGAGAGATGCGGAGCAGATATCCTCAGCTGTTTGAGACTTCAGGTATGTTTCTTGACTCGCTCGAGGACGAGCGTTTGTTTTAGTTAGGGAGGATGCGACGACCCGGCCCGTCGTCACGTGAGTTACCGCCCCATTTCCCCCATTTTCTGCTTCCTTATGTTTTATTATAAGAGTCTTGAGTGAATGAGTCGATTTGGATTGGTTTTGGATGGAAATGAGACACATAGTCTCTTTAAGGAAGGTTTGTATTAGAAAAGTCAACCGGATGTTGACTTGTGAGTTAGAGGGCTCGGATGTAATTTCCGGTGATTTGGTTAGCTTCGGGGGATGATTTGTGACTTAGGAGTGTGATCGGAATTGATTTCGGAAGTCCGGTGTAGAACTAGGCTTGAATTGGCAAAGTTAGCATTTTGGCGAATTCCGGTTGTTAGGTGAGATTTTGATCCGAGGGTCGGAATGGAATTCCCAGAGTTGGTGTAGCTTCGTTAGGTGATTTTGGATGTGTGTGCAAAATTTCAGGTCATTCGGAGGTGTTTTGGTCGGCTTTTTGATCAAATGCGTAATTCGGAAGTTTTAGAAGAACTTAGGCTTGAATTCGACGTAGTTTGATGGTTTTGGTGTTAATTATGGTGTTTTGATGATTGAAGCAAGTTTGAATGATGTTTTAGGATGGGTTGGCACTTTTGGTTGAGGTCCCGGGGGCCTCGGGGTGATTCGGATGGTCATCGAGATGATTTTTGACTTGGTGAAATTGCTGGTTTTGCTGGTATTTGGTGTTTTCGCATCTGCGGAAGAAGGGCCGCATATGCGGTTCTGCAGATGCGAGGGGTTGGTCGCAGGTGCAAGTTCCTGAGGAAGGGTCTGTTTTTGCAGGTGCGGGCTTGGAGCCGCATCTGTGATGCTGCAGATGCAGTAGTTTTGTCGCAGAAGCAAAAAGGTGTGACTTTGGTAATTCCGCAGAAGCGGACAAGCATCCGCAGAGGCGAGGTCCGCATATGCGGGTAGAGGACCGCAGAAGCGGTGGTGAGATTAATGAAGATCCGCAGAAGCGGTAGCCGCAAATGCGGTAATGTAACCGAAGATGCGAAAATCACTGTTCTCAGAAGGGTTTTAATGCTCATTTTGTTCCGCGAGTTTAAGTCCATTTCCACCATTTTTGATCGACCTTGAGAGGTCTTGGACGGAATTTAAGGGGATTTCGACTAGGTGTTATTGGAGGTGAGTTCCTTGGCCTAAATACATGAATTAATGGTAGAATTTACATTGAAATTTGTGGAAATTCATCAAAAGAGGGTAAAGCTAGAGCTTGGGAATTTGGTATTTCAAATTGGAATTTGAGGGGTCAAATGGACTCCGATTTTGGTAATTTTGATATGTATAGACTCGTGGCCGGTGATGTTAATTTTTTTATTTTTCGAGAAGTGGGCCCGTGGCTCGGGTTTTGTCAACTTTGTGAATTTTGATGTTTTTCGAGTCTTTTCGATTGGGTTGTATTCCCTTAGCCTATTGTAACGTATTCGTTGTGGTTTTGGCCAGATTTGACGCGTGAGGAGGTTGATTTGCGAGGCAAGGGCATAGCAAGCTAGGACTTTGGCCGGCTTGAGGTGAGTAATGGTTATAAATGATGTTCTGAGGGTTTGAAACCCCGGATTTGCACAATGTAGTGCTATGTTGAGGTGAGACACACGCTGCATGATGAGCGTGCGGTCCATTACTGTTGGGGATTCGGACTCGGTCCATCTCGATTGATGATTCTACTGTATTTTGACTGAGCCTTAATTAATATCATCGTATTCTGGGCTAGTTGCCATGTTTGGGGACTTGTGCTGACCTGTAGAACCCTTAGGGGTAATTGTACATGATTGACCTCACTTTACTCGTTAAAATCATACCCTCAGTCATGTTTCTAACTGTTTAATTTAATATGGACCGGCTTTGGAATAACTAAACCAAAAGGAGAGTAATATGTGGGCTGGAATCCCTATCTTATCTTAGTATGCCCGAGAGGCTAAGTTTATAGTGATTGAGAGGGGTTGAGAACCCCATAGTGAGGGTATTTGATATGTTATGGATCGGGCTGCACGCCGCAGCAGTATATATTTATATGGATCGGGCTGCACGTCGCAGCTGTATATTATTGGATCGGACTGCACGCCGTAGTAGTATAACGCTTGGGCTGTAGGAGCCCCTCCGGAGTCTGCACACCCCTAGTGAGCGCAGTCGACCGTTATTATTGCATCGGGCTGCACGCCGCAACAGTATTTATATATATATGGATCGGGCTGCACGCCGCAGCAGTATACTATATGGATCGGGCTGCACGCCGCAGCGGTATAATTATGATTTCGATTATCGTGAGGAGTAAATGAGTTGAGTACTGGCTTAGAGGATTTTTACCTGACTTTTTCATTCGGTTGCTGTTTAAATGTTCTTACTGCTTTGATATAAAACTGCTTAGTGCTTTTTACGAGATTTCTTTCCGTTAGTCATTATTTATTGCTATTACTCACTGAATCGGAGTACTCACTTTACTCCCTGCACCATGTGTGCAGATACAGGTATTCCGGAGGCATAGATTGAGCTATTGCTGCTATTCAGATCTCACCGGAGTCATCGAGGTAGCTGCATGGCGTTCGCAGACCCGATTTCTCCCTCTATCCTCTTTACTTTCGGCATTTTAGACTATCTTTTGTTTAGGCTGTTCCTCAGACTTGTATTAGAGGCTCTTGACTCGTGACACCAAATCGGTGGGATTTGTAGTGATATTTCTTGATTTCCGCACATTTTTTCTTTTGTTACAGATTTATAATCATGTTAATTTGGTATTTAAGCCCTGTTAATTGGTAATGAACTCTATATGAGGGATTGAGAGTGTTGAATTGGTTGGGCTTGCCTAGCACTGTGTTGGGCGCCATCACGACCTGGTTGGGGTCATGACAGTTGGGATATGTATTGGTGATCCCAGCATTAGGGTAAGAAAATGCGCAGCTGAAAAATTAATACATGGACTAAATTATTATGAGTGCACCTAGATCCCAGTAGAAGAAAATGTGAACTTGAAGTTCAAGCGATAATTCGTTTGCAAAATATTGCCATGCGCATTTGCTGACCCAAAGCTAAATGTTATATTTCAGCTGCTAATGCTCCAAATAGAATAAAGTCCAGGATGGACATAGTCTATGGAATGCATGAAGCGTAATAGACTAATCGGTTCCAAAGATAAAACTCCTTGAAGAATGAGAGGAGCAAATGATAAAGATGGTCATACTAAGGAGGCAAGTGCTCTATAAGAGCACTACGACATAACACTTTATAAGACCTCATGGGAGAGGCTTAGGTACATGAAACTATTGAGATCTCGATAAGTTATGTTTTTATTGAGTGGTGATGGAACCGATATAAAATGATCGCTGACGATATTGTTAATATAATGTAGTGCTGAATATTATTAATATTGACGAGGATCTTGAGCTCAAGTCTGTCATAGAATATGGATAGATAAGTGATTGGTCAATGAAAAAATACACAATCAAGATTGAATTCACTTGGAAAACGTGAAGTTTTGGACTAATAGTCCTAACACCTGAAGTATAAAGCAGTGGGGTGACACAAGATTTTTTCGTAAATGTTCCTTGCATTAATTATATGGGAACATGTTCTCTTGTGGTGGATGTAATTGCTTTCAGATTTTAGTTTGGCAATACCTGAAAATTTGATATGCGTATATAAAAATTAGTGGAGGATTTAAACTATTCTGAAGCATATTAAGGTTCCCAAGAAATTTATTAAATAAAGTTTCAGCAAATCCTTATTTGGATTAGAGCAATCATAGCGTACATAATTTGTTGTCTAGTGCAATTGGTGCACTATGTATCTTGCTAGAACCATGAGTACAACAATATGCTACCGAGATATAGTTTTATTCCTATATGAAGGTATTGGAATACTATTAGTATTATATTGCAAAAGGAATCCTTGATATAGATTTGTTTATTCTAACAAATATTGTCAAGGTTTTGTTGGTTATGCAAATGCAAGCATTTTTTTGAAGTTCGTTCTTTGAACAATCTATTTGTATGTGAGGGTACTGCCATATTATTATTTTACAAGGCAGTCAATTGCTAATACCAAGTCATGTCAATATACTAGCAACTGATAAAGCAAGTGACTCAACCCACAACAGATGTGTGACTTTTCCTTGAATAGAAGGTCCCAATAATAGTGAAGGCGATGATATTTGTTTATCTCAATTGAAAGAAGGATATATTGAAGGAGGACAGAATAAAGCATATATTTCATCAAAGTTCTTTATCAGACACAATCTTCACTGAACGGTGAAATTGATGTTCAACAAATTTGTTCGCTTGATAATTTGGTGTTCCATTCAGTGAAGCATGAGCAACCTCCACATTAAGAAGTTGGTATACAATATCGGAACACGTCATCTCGGAGAAACAAATTTTCATCAGTGGGAAGCAAATACGCACTGTACTCTTTTTCCCTTAGCTAAAATTTTATCCCACTGGGTTTTTCTGGCAAGGGTTTTAATGAGGCAGCAAATAATGCGTATTACAAGATATGTGTACTCTTTTTCCTTCACTAAGATTTTTTCCCACATGGTTTTTTTCTTAGTAAGGTTTTAACGAGGCACATTATCTGTGGACATCCAAGGGGGAGTGTTATGAAATACATATTATATGGATGTCCACTAATCAAATATAACTCTCACTACTCTTCTACATTATGTAGATAATCCCTACTACTTCTCACCATTATAGTTGTAACTCCCACACCTCCATAACCTCCCCATGATCTTCCCCCATGTTCTCAATAGTTAATATCATGTTCATGACATCCCTTTCTATTACCTCAATGTCATCCTATAAATAGAGGGTTTGGACATCACATTGTACATATGTAACGACCCGACCGGTCGTTTTGAGTATTTGCCCTTCGCTCGGTTGTTTGAGAGCATGAGTAGCTCCATAGGATGTATTATGACTTATGTGAATCGTCGATTTTGGCTTTCAGGTTATTCAGAATTGATTTGGAGGAATAATTCTCAGCTGGAAGCTTTAAATTTGAAAGATTTGACCAAGTTTTGACTTTTTAGTATTTGACCTTGGATTGGATTTCTGATGATTCCGTTAGCTCTGTTGGGTGATTTTGGACTTAGAAGCGCGTCCGGATTATGGTTTGGAGGTCCGTAGTAGAATTTGGCTTGAAATGGCGAAAGTTAGAAATTTGAAAAGTTTGACCGGGAGCGGACTTTTTGATATCAGCGTCGGATTCCAATTCCGGAAGTTGGAGATGGTCCGTAATGTCAAATTTTACTTGTGTGCAAATTTGAGGTCAATCGGACGTGATTTGATAGGTTTGGCGTCGGTTGTGGAAGTAAATGTTTCAAAGTTCTATGATTTCAAATTGAGGTATGATTCGTTGTTTCGATGTTGTTGTATGTGTTTTGAGGCCTCGAGTAGGTCTGTCTTATGTTATGGGACTTGTTGCTATAATTGGACGGGGTCCCGAGTGGCTCGGGTGAGTTTCAGACGAGGTTTGGATCATTTTCATTCCATGTTGCATTGCTGAAGATTTTCTGGTTCTGGTATGACCACACCTGCGGAGTGTTGAGCGCAGCTGCGGAGCCGCAAAAACGAGAAAGGGAGCTGGGCAGGAGGATTGCAGGTGCGGGTGCTTGGACGCACCTGCGCAACCACAGATGCGGTTCAAGTGCGCAAAAGCGTGATGGTAGAAGCGACTTAAGAACCGCAGGTGCGAGGTTTTGCTGAGTGAGGCTGTTTCGCAGAAGCGAGGAATTACCGCAAAAGCAGTGGTCGCAGATGCGACAATTTGACCGCAAATACGGAATAACAGGGCAGAGTTATAAAAATCGAGGTTTTAGTTCTTTCTTCATATTTTGAGATGTGGGACTCGGATTGAGGCAATTTTTGAAGCAAATTTCATCACAAGGATTGGGGTAAGTGTTCTCTACTCAGTTTTGATTATATTCCATGAATCTATCTTCAATTTTAGCAATTGGTTGATGAATTTTAAAGAGGAAATTGGGGGTTTTGGCCTAAAGTTTCATAATATTAATTTTTGAGTTTTGAACACCGATTTAGAGTCGGATTTGAGTGAAACTAGTATGGTTGGACTCGTAATTGAATGGGTCGTCAGATTTTTGTGAGTTTTGTCGCGTTTCAAGGCGTGGGCCCGGGTGTGATTTTCGGCCGAATTTGGGATTCGATGTAGAATTCGATCTTTATCAATGTAATTGCTTCCTCTGGCTTTATCCGATGTATCTACGCTGCTTTTGGCTAGTTTTGAGCCGTTGGAGGTCGCTACGCGCATGATGGTATTTTGGGATATCGCTTCGCTTGCTCGGTGTCGGAATTGTCTTGTTCAAGATAAGTAACTCTTCTAAACTTAGAAAACCCAAATTACGTGTTGTGTGATTAGTATTGAGGTGACGCACATGCTAGGTGACGGGCGTGTGGGCGTGCACCCTGTGAATTGTGACTCTGTTGTTTTCATGGCATTGTTTACTGGTGCTATTTATTGATATCTGTGTTTTCACCATGTGATAATGTAACTGAGCTGTCAATCATGCTAGATATCATGTTTAGGCTTTATGCTGATATTGTTAGGACCCAGAGTGGTCGTTGCTTGCTGTCATCTCACTGATTTCATTGATATTTCGTACTAAGTCATATTCATGCATTCATATCATATCTCAGTTTTAGTTGTTATTTATTGATACATCATATCATTGTTCCGGGTTAGCTTCCATGACATTGTGAGCCCGTGGGTGAGACTGGAGAGATTGATGACTGAGTGAGGCCGAGAGCCTGATTATGAGTGATAGTTATGGGATTGAGCTGCACGCCGCAGCGGTTACATTGATTTATGATAGCGCTTGGGCTGAAGGAGCCCCTCCAGAGTCTGTAACACACCCCCAGTGAGCGTGGATGATATTATTGAGGGATGGATTTCCCTGGACATGGATTTGTCCGAAGTACTTGATACTTGGAGATGGATTTCTCCATGGGGTGGGATTGCCCTTTTTCCTCATACTGGATGACTGATGGTTAGTGATGTATTATATTCCGGGATGGATTTCCATGGGTTGTATGGGCTATATACAGTATCGAGTGGTTGAGCATTGATGAGTGGGAAGAGTGAGATAATGAGATTGAGCATTCTGAGAGTGTGAGTACATGATTCATCTTTGGGATACATGGAATTGGCATTTATATATGACATACATGCATAGAGACGCATTTATTCTCATGATGTACGGTATCACGTCATTCATGACTTTTACACACATTGATATGTGTCATAGACTCACACTTGCTATCTGAAAAGAAAATGAAACATCTTATTTATTGTGAAAAGGATTTTTAGAAAAATTACGGTTTTCAAACTATCTCATATCTTACGATGATCTCAGTAAAGAATTTGAGTTTTCACTGATATTCTCGAAAAGCGGAACTATTTTTGGAAAACTGTAAAAAAGCTGAGCATTTTATCTATGAGTTACTTCCTTATTTATATGCTCTACATTGTTATGAACCGTTGTTGGTTACTAGTGTTGGACCCGACCTATGTTCCAGCTCGTCACTACTTTCAACCTAAGGTTAGCTTTGTTACTTATTGAGTACATAGGGTCGGTTGTACTCATACTACACTTCATGCACATTGGGTGCAGATTTCGGATGTCGTTGTTGTTGTGTTTGATGGGAGCTGGATAGGAAGATGTACCTGCGTCCCTGTTGTAGCTGCCTCTTGCTCACAGTAGTCGTAGATTTATTAAACTCTGTTTATGTACTTTTCAAACAGAAGGTGTATTTTGTTCATATCAGCTTTGTGAACTCTATTCCTAGAAGCTCATGATTTGTAATACCAGTCCTTGGAAAATGTATACGATTAAGATAATTCCTTTGTTTAATTATTTTATTAAATTAATCAGAAATGGATATTTATTAATTGGCTTACCTAGCGGGTTGGGTTAGGTTCCATCACGACTAGTGGATTTTAGGTCGTGACAGATTGGTATTGCCACACCTCCTTTTTCTACTACACCCCGGAAGGGCATAATAAAGAGAGTTTTTCCAATTAAAGGACAATCGAAACGGGATTATATTATTAAAAGATTCAGAGTCGCCACTTGGGATAATTTATGGCGTCTCAAGTCACCGGTTCAAATCCCGAATCGAGAAAAAGATTGACTCTGTTTTACAGTCCGCGAACACAGAAATCCGGGTAAGGAATTCTGTTAACCCGAGAGAAGGTGTTAGGCATTCGCGAGTTCCGTGGTTCTAGCACGGTCTCTCAACTGTTATAAATGGCCTATTATTTGATTTTAATACATGTTTTAGCCTATTGTGCAATTTTAAACTTTATAACCGCTTTTCATTATTTTTAAGGTAAAATTGCAACGTCATTTAAAATACGTCTTGAACCACATCACATAAATGCACCCGCGACTCTCGATATATTTTATCTAACATTGTTGAGATTTGGATTTGGGTCACATAAATGCGCACCCGAGTTTAGGAAGGTAAATTATTAAAATAACGCGCCTAAAGCAACTACGCGTTTGCAACTTTGCGAGGGCCATGAAAATTCGCTAAATGGCACGCCTCGATTTCTAAGGTTAAACAAGATTAATTATACGAGGGCCATGAGTTTGAAATTTTATTTGGCATGGCACACCTCGATTCCAATTTTTAATGGAAACTTGACCTAAATTTCGGAGGGGCCATAAATTATGTATTGCCTAATATAGCACACCTCCGATCTACTCAACTAAACGAATCAAAGATATTCATATTTAAAGTTGTACTTTTACTTTCAGCTCCTCCCAAGCAATATAACACATTGCAGAACTTTACATTGCAGAACTTTTAACTATGGATCGATTGTAGGAGCGATTTATTAGAACAAAGAATCCTCCTTATACGTGTATGTATACAATATTGATTATAGCATGAAATAGACAAGGTAACGTATAACAATTACAACAAGATAGAAAAAAAACACTCTGAACTTGCCGTATGAGAAGCAAATTCATTTGTACAGCTTTGTTCCTTGATATACAATAATGCACATATTCAATCAAATGTTGCTAATTCAACTCCTAGTCTCCAGAATAAAGCACAAAAATCCACTAGAGAACTAAATTAATGCATCAGTGCAAAGTATTGATAGAGAATCGATACTTCACTTCAGAATCAGAACAACAATGACAACAAAAGTTTTCGTTTAATGCAGAAATGCAGATCCAGTTTATAACAACTAAAAATTCAATCAAAATCCAACTCAAACAGACCTAAAAGAAAAGAGAAACAATTGAACAGGGGTAACGGACCTCAAGCGTCACCCAAACATCATTAACAATTGAATTGCAGAATAAACACCTCTCAAGTTTAAAACCAGCAACAATCGAATTTTCAAACGAAACCGCAAATCAGAACACGCACGGCACGACCAAGACCTCCAATCGACGGCGACCTCGAGTCCACTTCGGCTTAACCCTTTCTATTTAAACAGGAGCACTCGACTTCGAAAATGAAATCAAGCGGTTCAGGGGTGCGGCTGGGAGGTTGATTGGCATTCCGGCGAAGCAGCATCTGCTGGACGTGGCTGGTTCGATTGAAGGGTCTGTTTTTTTGTGTTTTTGTGTATGAAGAAAAAGGGTGTTGAAGCCTTGGAGATGTGTGTGACTGTGCTCTGTTAACTGCTGTGTAGCAGATGAAGAGGTTGTCCTTTTAGTTGCTTAGGGATTTTTGTTAGTTCCCTCAAGAAGAAGATTGATCGGGAATCGTTTTTGGACTTAGCCGCTGCTCTTCGGTTTGCTGAAGACGATCAAAGTCGTATGGGGGGGGGTCGTTTGGAGAAGACGACAATCGGGAGGGTGGGGTCTTTTGAAAAGTTGCGCTGATTCTCCTCCTCTTTTATTTAGGATTTACCCCCGTTATATAGGTCTAGGTCTAAATGTGTATTTTTGTGCTAATTGCTCTTAGGTCCTTAGGGTCTTTTTATTTATTTTTGTTCCAAAGAAGAGTCTAGAAGGGTCCCTAGGATTAGTTTAATGGGTATTGGATATTGAGCTTAAGGAATGGGCTAGAAACTTGGGCCTTTATGACTATCTATGTTTAAAATTAGCTTGATTAACTAAAAGTATTATCAAAAATATTAATTAGCTCTACTTGAGTTAAAATAATTGTTAAAATAAGACTGGCCATTAGAACAAAACTATTTTTTAGTTAAAATAATTGTTAAAATAAGACTGGCCATTAGAACAAAACTATTTTTTGTATTTTTTACAAGATTAAAAATGACTACAAAACATTAATGAACCAATTTTTTTGTAATTTTTTGTTTTTTTGTAATAAAGTAAAAGTAAAAGAGTAAAAATGAGTTGAAATAGCTATATTAGGCCTAAGTTAAATATTTATGTGCTGAAATATGAAAAATCTTGGGGAGGGTCAAAAATCACATGTCTACAGCTGCCCCTCTTTGACCGGAAAGACGAAGTATTTTTAGACAAAGAACGACTAGACAGGTTTTTTGACCCGACCCTTATTTGGAGAGACTAAAAGCTAAGAGGGGGGACAATGTGACCGAGCCCTGGTATCTGAGCTGCCTACATATCCTTGGCTATAAAGGAATCAGGCCACGTGTAGTTCAAAAGTGAGTGAGATGATGGAGTGTATCGTGGTGGAGAGCCGATCGAGGTGCTGTTCCGCCGAGGTTCCGGTTCGCAGTCCTGTTATTACATCAAAAATCAAAACATGAAAAAGACTAACTAAGCCTATCAGCAACGAGTTACAAGATTCCTATCTATGAGTCTTCTGAAGCTTGATCTTGAGTCTTGGTTGGTTGTTCATGCGAACTCTGATCTGAATCTTGATGCTTGTTAGCTGCAGGTGTTGGTTCAATCTTCTTTAGCTTTTTCAAATCAAGACGGGACATGCAGAGCTTGTGACCTCAGCCATGTCTTGAGCAGCTCACATCTTTTCTCCGCTTCTGCACTTTGAGTTCACTTCTTTTTCTTTTCTTTTTCTTCTTTTTTCTTTATTCTGGATTGAGACTCTCCCTTCGAAACTGCTTTCCCTTGAAAGTTGAGTTGTCTTCCTTCGAAAGTGCTTTCCTTTGAAACTTGAGTGTTCTTCCTTCGAAACTGCTTTCCCTTGAAACTTGAGTTGTCTTCCCTTATTCTCCAGGTGGGCGCCTGATTACAATAAAACAGACAAAACAAAAGAAATTTTCCTGCCCCAGTTTGATATTGGGAATATCTGTGAGTGTTAACAAAACTATAAATCACATGCGTTGCTGATGAAGGATGCAATGATGAGAGTAAAATTAATGACTCGACTAGGATGTGCGTCTTCTAAAAGTGATTGAGCTTGCGTAAAACTATAGACTAAGCTTGACTAAAATAAAAACTGACCCTATTCTCCAGGCGGGACCCCTGATTTCAAGACAACTAAAAACTTGACCCTCATTTTCTAAATCCAGACTTCCCTTCTTCTCTCTCTCTCTCTCTCTCTTTTTTCAAACTTCCCCCTTTTTTAAAAAAAAATTATTATCCTAGGAGAAAATTCATCGGACTAGGTTTTCTATCTTAGGAGAAAGATTCATCAGACTAAGATTTATATCCTAGGAGAAAGTTCATCAGACTAGGTCTCTTTTTTTTGATATCTTAGGGGAAAAATTCATCAGACTAAGATTTATATCCTAGGAAAAATTTCATCAGACTAGGTTTTCTATCTTAGGAGAAAGATTCATCTGACTAAGATTTATATCCTAGGAGAAAGATTCATCAGACTAGGTTTTCTATCTTAGGAGAAAAATTCATCAGATTAAGATTTTGATCCTAGGAGAAAATTCATCAGACTAGGTCCATTTTTGGTATCTTAGGAGAAAGATTCATCAGACTAAGATTTTGATCCTAGGAGAAAGTTCATCAGACTAGGTCTTCTATCTTAGGAGAAGGATTCATCAGACTAAGTCTTCTATCCTAGGAGAAAGTTCATCAGACTAGGGCTTCTATCTTAGGAGAAAAATTCATCAGACTAAGATTTTGATCCTATGAGAAAGATTCATCAGACTAGGTATTTTTTTTTGTATCTTAGGAGAAAGATTCATTAGACTAAGTCCCTTTTTTGTTATCTTAGGAGAAAGATTCATCAGACTAAGATGTCTATCCTAGGAGAAAGTTCATCAGACTAGGTCTTCTATCTTAGGAGGAAAATTCATCAGACTAAGATTTTGATCCTAGGAGAAAGTTCATCAGATTAGGTTTCCTACCTTAAGAGAAAAACTCATCAGACTAATATTTTGATCCTAGGAGAAAATTCATCAGACTTGGTCCATTTTTGATATCTTAAGAGAAAGATTCATCAGACTAAGATTTTGATCCTAGGAGAAAGTTCATCAGACTAGGTCTTCTATCTTAGGAGAAAGATTCATCAGACTAAGATATTTATCCTAGGAGAAAGATTCATCAGACTAGGTTTTCTTATCTTAGAGTAAGATTACATCAGACTAGACGTTTATCCTAGGTAGAAATTCATCAGACTAGGATTTTGATTGCGATAAAATCCATCAGACTAGGACTTTTATCCTAGGAGGAAAATGTGAACAGCAATGGCAAAATTTTATGCACATGCAGACAAATAAAGGCAAAGATTTGAGAAACTTCCCTTTGCCGGCTCTTCTCTTCTTTTCTCTTTTTTTTTTTGTTTTCTTTTTCTCTTTTTTTTTTGATTTTTTTTTAACCACTTTCCTTGCACTGCTTTGTTCCTGTTTCAAACAAAAAAAACTTTGTCAGTTTTAAAAGGTGGTGGCCGGTTTGTGGCCTTGAGTCTTGAGCAGCTTGGCTTTTACTCGATCAGCCTGAGTCGGTCTCAAGAGACTTTTGTTCTGCACCAACTCTGATTGTTTTACACCCAGTACCATTTGTGTTTGTGGCTCAATCAGCCTTATCCCAACTGGAGATCTTTGCTTATGTGACCTTTTCTGATATCTTCAACGACTTCCTACTTTTGTGCAATTTGTTTGTCAGAGAGAATCACCAGTTATCTTTGCCTGCACCAAGTAGGCTGACAAGAGTCTTTTGGGGGAGCCTTTGCATGAATCCTCAAGGCATGCTGACAGTAACAACTGAGTGTGATGGCCAAATTTACTTTGTGCAACTGAAAAGTTGGTAGTAGATTTTGAAATCTTTTCTTGCTTGTTTTGACAGGACTGACTCAGAGTGAAGGACAGAACGATGTAAAGAAACAAGTATTAACAAGAAATGCCCCCTATCGAAAGGACAGAAGGAAGAGTTTTTTTTTCAATAACTAGCCTTATTGATTATGACATGCATTTTGGACTCAACGGCCTGATCTTTCAAACTAATCCAATCTTGTCTTTTACCATTCTTATGACCTTTGAAGTCGGGCTTGTTTGTGCCAATTCTTTGCATCAACTTCATGTCTCACTTTTGACTAGTAGTGCCCGAGGGGTTTTCACCAACAAGTCTCTCTCATTTATTCATCTCTGCTTACCGTCGTCTTACAGTGCCCGTGAGGGTTTTCACTAGCAAGACTCTCTCATTTTTTCTTTTATTTTCCTTTTTCTTTTGCTTCTTGTGTGAGCAACTTGACAGTGTTCTATGTCGCGTGACAACCGTTGCTCTTTGCATCTTGGCATTCTTGAAGGCTTATCGGGAGGTCTTATTGGGAAGGTTTTTGGATAGGGTTGGAAAGAAAGGTCGGCGTGAAGGCTCAAAGTAGACTCAAAAATGAGGGGTTATGGACTTACAACTCTTGGAATCGACTCTTCAAAAGTGAAATAAAACATTTGCCTCAGTTTCAACCATTGGGGATTTTTTTCTTGAATTCTTATTTGATTGGACCGAACCGTGAGGCTGCCTACGTATCCTTTAAAGGAATCAGGTCTAACGTAGTTCAAACATCTGACCTAACTACTTTTCATCTTTCTTTGTATCTTTTTTTTTTCCTTTTTTTTTTGTTTTTTTTTCAAGTTGCCCCAGCTTCTGTTTCCTGGGGCATGGGCCTTTGACAATTCTTTTCTTCTTCTTTTTTTTTTCTTTTCACTTGAACTTTCTAAGAACTGCCCCAGTTTGTACTCTTGGGACATGAATTTTTCTGTTTTTTTGTTTTATTCATTTTTTTTGACTCTTGACTCTAAACTTGATTCCAAAAGAGGGTGGTCAAAGAAAATAACACAGGCTCAAAGGGGTGACAAAGGGTATAAAGTGTTTGGGTAGCAGAAAAAGGGCCTCCCAACCTCGAGAACGCCAAACATAGTATCTTTTCGCGATCACAGCATTGGCGAACATGTCTGTCTTCTTGGTGTGTCGTGGTCGAAATACACTTGCCATCCATTAATGTCAAACTTTCGACCAAGCTTCAATTGATTCAATATCCTCAAGCCCGATCTTCACAATGATTTGACGGTGAATTTTACTCGACCTTAATTCCAAAGTATTTCAACTCTTTATTCATCCTCAAGAGTGTCTTGTTCTCAGTTACTCAATTCAAGCTTAAATCAATTTTCTAACATCTGGCCAAAAAGTCCGCATGCATGTCATATCACTAAAACTAGCGGGGAAGAAACTAAGCACAGAATGATATGAAAGGACAAACTGTATTTTAATGAATAAGGATGAGGGTTTGACAACTAACAAGCAACCTAAAATCCGAGTTACAACCCTAAAATAACCCGGATAATGAAAATAGCAACAAAAACAGGCAGACATGACTCATACAAACAGGATAGAGGGATAGAAGGGTTTGACTCAATAAAACAAATAAAATCTGGATCACAACCCTAAAATAACCCAGATAACAGAAAAAACATCAAAACAAGCTACCAAGATTTCTTCCTTGTAAGGAGAGAATGACTTTTCAATTGCTAAGCTTGACATTTAGCCACAAATTTGTTCATTCGAATCACCATGGTCATCTCCAATTTCAGTCGGCAAGTTCCCGAGAGGATTCTCACACTCCGTGTCACCACGAATCATCCCCACAAAGTGTGCATTATCATGTGCAGGTAAAGGATTCTGCATGATATTTTTGGGTGTCGCCGTCTTGGAGAATAATCAATTTTTCCTGGATCATCCTTTTTATTTCTCTTTTCAAATCCCGACAACTTTCAACATCGTGCCCCGGGGCATCAGAATGGTATTCACACCTTTTGGAAGGGTCAAAGCTTCTTGCACGTGAGTCCACATGATTTGGATGTTCTAAGCTTTTCACTCTTTGGGTCATTTCTTCCTGTACCATCTTTCGGGCAGGCTTCTCAATGTTCGCACGAAGATCAAACGAGTACGAGTGGTACTCAGGAGAGTGGTACTGCTCTTGCTGGGTAGCAAATTGTGACTCATGACAAGGTTGTCCTTGGCCATTGCCCCATGCTTGACACATTTTGGTCATTTGCTGTTTCAGTATTCTATTTTCCTCAACCACAGTAGACTCTTGTCGAACCCTCTAACCCTGAGTCTCTTGAGCACTTGTAACAGCTTCGATGTCAGTTATCATTTTTCCTTGAATCTTGTGTTGTCCGCTTACCACAAACCGACCACCTCAAACTTTCTTTACGATTCAAAACAAAAGACATGTTAGAATGGACTCAGTCAGTCCTTATTATTATCATCATTTTTTCTTTTGTTTTTCATTTTTCTTTTTCTTTTCTTTTCCTTCTTTTCATTCTTGCCTCTGCTTTCTCTTTGTTTTTATTCCCTCATTTCTCCCTCTTGTTTTGCCATTGTTTCCTTCTCTCGGTTTCTTATTTCTCTCTTTTTATTTTCTCTTTTTTCTCTTTGTTTTTCCTCTCTTTTTTCTTTTCTTTTCTTTTTCTTTTGGGTTATGGTCGAATCCTATGGAGATTGCCTACGTATCATGACCCCGCATGAATCAGACCAAGCGTAGTTCTAGAAAATTAGGAATAAAGGAAATAAACTAACTCTTTTTTTGGATTTTGGACTTTTTCTCGAAAGAAAAACTTAAAAAGAAGAAACAAAAAACATTTTTGGATTTTAATTTTTCTTCAGTATTTTTGCAAAGAAAGACTTCTAAAGAAGAAAGATATTTTTTCCTTTTTTTTTTTTGAATTTTGACTTTTATTGTTTTTTTTTGGAATTTCGATAGAAAAACTTCTAAAGAAGAAAGAAAAATATTTTTGCATTTATGGATTTTTATTCTGAAGTTAGGAAAGAAGTACTTCTAAAAAAAAAGAAAGTATTTTTGAATCTTGAATTTTCTTTTCAATTTTCGAAAGAAGAATGAAAATATTTTTGTATTTTTTGATTTTGAGAAGCAACTAAAAGAAAATATTTTTTTTGTATTTTTAAAAATTGGGTCTCAAAGAAAAACTTTTCTAAAGAAGGAAGTAAAAGAATTTTTGTGGATTTTTGAAAATTGGGGGCCGGAACCGATGAGGTTTGCCTAGGTATCTCACATCCGGTGAGAATCAGACCCACGTAGTTCTGCAGATAAAACAAAACCAACTTTTTTGAAAACAAAACTTTCTCCTTTTTTTTTTCAATTTCATTTTTCCCAAAAATTCGGCAGAGTTTCAGTACCATTTGGACATTGGTTTTTTTTTTCTTTCTAAAACTAGGTGATTACCCCTCTTAACCCTCACACTGCTATTTTCTTTTCCAAACTCTCTCCTTTTATTCAAAAAGCCGGTCAGCATGCAAATCTGAAGCAGATAAATGCAGAAGTAGGATGCATCAGGATGGTCTGTTATTTTGGGTACACCTGTCCTAGACGGACCCAAACCCTGTTTTGAGTCCCCTAAGTCAAATGCACATGATGCAAACAAGCGTTCCTACTAGGGATCCGGCATAAGGCTGAGTTATTCTAGGTTCAAAACCTGGGTATATGTTTTAGATTGTGTACCCGAGCGGACAACTCGAGTCGAGGAGGAGGCTACGTACCGGGAATCAAAAGGCCATCCGGCTTAGTAACTTGTCCGAGCCTCTTTCTTATTTCAAGGTATGACACTAACAGAATAGGGAGTCTCGACCAGCGAGCCCATCCCCGAAGATGAGAAGAGAAGGATTTCGTAGCAGTTTATATACAGTTCAGATAATACCAAAGCGGTAAAAACATCATTTAGCACATTGGACCCAACACATGTAACAAAATCATATAACAGATAAAGCCAAAATATAACAATTCATCTAAGCTCGAATTCTGAACCCTGAACCAGAAGTTCTGGGTTCTTTTCCCCAGCAGAGTCGCCAAAGCTGTCACACCTCCTTTTTCTACTACACCCCGGAAGGGCATAATAAAGGGAGTTTTTCCAATTAAAGGACAATCGAAACGGGATTATATTATTAAAAGATTCAAAGTCGCCACTTGGGATAATTTATGGTGTCCCAAGACACCGGTTTAAATCCCGAATCGAGGAAAAGATTGACTCTATTTTACAGTCCGCGAACATAGAAATCCGGGTGAGGAATTCTGTTAACCCAGGAGAAGGTGTTAGGCATTCCCCAGTTTCGTGGTTCTAGCACGGTCTCTCAACTGTTATAAATGGCCTATTATTTGATTTTAATACATGTTTTAGCCTATTGTGCAATTTTAAACTTTATAACCGCTTTTCATTATTTTTAAGGAAAAATTGCAACGTCATTTAAAATACGTCTTGAACCACGTCACATAAATGCACCCGCGACTCTCGACATATTTTATCTAACATTGTTGAGATTTGGATTTGGGTCACATAAATGCGCACCCGAGTTTAGGAAGGTAAATTATTAAAATAACGCGCCTAAAGCAACTACGCGTTTGCAACTTTGCGAGGGCCATGAAAATTCGCTAAATGGCACGCCTCGATTTCTAAGGATAAACAAGATTAATTATACGAGGGCCATGAGTTTGAAATTTTATTTGGCATGACACACCTCGATTCCAATTTTTAATAGAAACTTGACCTAAATTTCGGAGGGGCCATAAACTATGTATTGCCTAATATAGCACGCCTCCGATCTACTCAACTAAACGAATCAAAGATATTCATATTTAAAGTTGTACTTTTACTTTCAGCACCTCCCAAGAAATATAACACATTGCAGAACTTTACATTGCAGAACTTTTAACTATGGATCGATTGTAGGAGCGATTTATTAGAACCAAGAATCCTCCTTATACGTGTATGTATACAATATTGATTATAGCATGAAATAGACAAGGTAACGTATAACAATTACAACAAGATAGAAAAAAACACTCTGAACTTGCCGTATGAGAAGCAGATTCATTTATACAGCTTTGTTCCTTGATATACAATAATGCACATATTCAATCAAATGTTGCTAATTCAACTCCTAGTCTCCAGAATAAAGCACAACAATCCACTAGAGAACTAAATTAATGCATCAGTGCAAAGTATTGACAGAGAATCGATACTTCACTTCAGAATCAGAACAACAATGACTACAAAAGTTTTCGTTTAATGCAGAAACGCAGATCCAGTTTATAACAACTAAAAATTCAATCAAAATCCAACTCAAGCAGACCTAAAAGAAAAGAGAAACAATTGAACAGGGGTAACGGACCTCAAGCGTCACCGAAACAGCTTTAACAATTGAATTGCAGAATAAACACCTCTCAAGTTTAAACACCAGCAACAATCGAATTTTCAAACGAGACCGTGAATCAGAACACACACGGCACGACCAAGACCTCCAATCGACGGCGACCTCGATTCCACTTCGCCTTAACCCTTTCTATTTAAACAGGAGTACTCGACTTCGAAAATGAAATCAAGCGGTTCAGCGGTGCGGCTGGGAGGTTGATTGGCATTCCGGCGAAGCAGCATCTGCTGGACGCGACTGGTTCGGTTGAAGGGTCTGTCTTTTTTGTGTTTTTGGTGTATGAAGAAAAAGGGTGTTGAAGCCTTGGAGATGTGTGTGAGTGTGCTCTGTTAACTGCTGTGTAGTAGATGAAGCGGCTGCCCTTTTAGTTGCTTAGGGATTTTTGTTAGTTCCCCCAAGAAGAAGATTGATCGGGGATCATTTTGGACTTAGCCGCTTCTCTTCGGTTTGCTGAAGACGATCAAAGTCGTATGAGGGCGGGGTCGTTTGGAGAAGACGACAATCAGGAGGGTGGGGTCTTTTGAAAAGCTGCGCTGATCCTCCTCCTCTTTCATTTAGGTGTTACCCCTATTATATAGGTCTAGGTCTAAATGTGTATTTTTGTGCTAATTGCTCTTAGGTCCTTAGGGTCTTTTTATTTATTTTTTTTCCAAAGAAGAGTCTAAAAGGGTCCCTAGGATTAGCTTAATGGGTATTGGATATTGAGCTTAAGGAATGGGCTAGAAACTTGGGCCTTTATGACTATCTATGTTTAAAATTAGCTTAATTAACTAAAAGTATTATCAAAAATATTAATTAGCTCTACTTGAGTAAAAATAATTGTTAAAATAAGACTGACCATTAGAACAAAACTATTTTTTTGTATTTTTTTCAAGATTAAAAATGACTACAAAACATTAATGAACCTATTTTTTTATAATTTTTCGTTTTCTTGTAATAAAATAAAAGTAAAAGAGTAAAATGAGTTAAAATAGCTATATTAGGCCTAAATTAAATATTTACGTGCTGAAATATGAAAAATTTTGGGGAGGGTCAAAAATCACATGTCTACAGGTATCAGAGCTCTAGGTTCTACAAGTCATGATCAAGTGTCTAGTAGAGTCTTGCGGATCGGTATGATGACGTCCATACCTATCTTCAAGAGGCTATAGGGCATTTAGGATATACTTCCCATCTTTCTTTCCTTGTTGTGTGGCATTGATTCAGCTTGAAGCGTAATCCTTTGAATTTCCTTCCACGCATTCGTATGCGCACTTGAGCGCTCGGTATCGGTTGTGCATCAACAGCTGGTAATTTCCTGGATGAGGTGTGAGATGTGATTTTTGTGTGTTGATGATGGGCCAGTCTGGAGGACTTGAGGCCGGGTTTTAACTTTAGCTGGAACACTGAGGTGTTGATTGTGTGAGCACGTGCTTTTGGATTTATATGTCCGGTAGTGTCCCTATTAGTGGAATTGGTGGCTGGATGGCTATGTGATGAGTATGATGTGACTGCGAGATGTGTTCATATGATTTGAATGTGACGAGAAGGGTTTTCTTGAGGTGTAGAAAGAACCATTTGGTGCTTGATTTCCATCTTGATTTGACGTATAGTCTCGAGTTATGGGTGTGTTGAAGGATCCTTTTCATGTTGTTTAGTTGAGGAATGGAGTAGATTTTCATTTCGTGATATGAGTTCAGACTCAGGAAGATTAAGTGGTTGCGTAATAGTTATGACGGTGGAAGGGTATAGAAAGATGTCAGTTTGAGGCTAAGCAGGCGGGTTATCTCCTGCGGGATGTCCTGAGGTTGTGTGATCCCTATGTTGTTTTGTTGAGAGTTCTCTTTTACTAGTGAATTATATGTAGTGCAATTTGAGTTTGGATCGCTTGTGGAAGTTGGCTTGACTGTTACGAGGATGAATGTGAAATATGCAAATGATATGAGGTATTAGATGGTTTGTGTCACATAAGCTTATGAAGGATTTAATTGAATTTTAGTGTGGGATTTTGGGCAGCAATAGAGTATGGGTATTATAAGTTATCAAATGTATTATTCCTTGGCTTTAAGGCAAGTGGGGGAGTCTACTGTAGACGGATTTATTGCGTGGTTATGTGTTATATTGGTTTCAGTTTAAGGTATACTGGTGAATCAGTTATGGCTTACATAGGTTGAGATCGAGGATGACTCGAGTAAGGGAATTTCTGGATACGGGTTGTATTACACTCTATGAGTATATGAAAATCATGGAATGATTGAGTGGTTATTCATGAAGGATGTAGTGTTCATGGAGTAGAAATTTGCTCGGTTGCTTAGAGGTGTGAATTACTTCTTAGGGTGTTGGGGTGCAAATGGGTCACAAGTCGTTCGGTCCGTTTGGGCGCTATTGAGATTCGAGTAGAGTGGATGACTCTCGAGAATGATTCTAATGAATTCAAGATTTATATGTGGCAATTGAGAATATTGTGGATTTGTATATGGCTAGAAGCTGAGAGTTAAATTGGATGGTGTCGAGACTTGAAATATTTCTATATCATTATGGATTCTACATTCAGTATCAGGAAGGTAAGATGAACAACTTTAACTTTATAGAAGGTGTCTTCAGAGTGGGTATCTCAGTTGTGGTACTTTTGGGGTGCTTAGGAGAGCATTCAGCAGCTTATGAGCCTTAGGGCAGTGTGGTTTTATGCTAGGGTCTCGTGTGGTGAGTATTGGTTGAGGATTGTGGTATTATGGCGAGGAGAAGTATCAATTTGAAGGTAACTCAGAAGAAACTCAGAGAAATCGGTTCTTCGGGTCCTAATTATGTGGTGGGTTTCTACAGGTGTTTCGTGGCAATGCTCTTGGGTTTTTGGCGACCTTCGTAGCTTGGTTGAGTTAGAGGGATTCAGTCCTGACGGTTTGGTTTTGTGCCAATGGGATTCAGAGAGTTCTTGATAGTTTCTACCACAGTTAGAGATGTATATTTCCTACTGGCATCAGGAGCATGTGATGTATAGTGATTTTCTCCTGGATGGGATCAAATGGAAAGTTCTTGGCTAAATAAGTATGCATTTGCTTGTGAATCGGAGTGGATTACGAAGTTCTCGTATTTTCCGTATGATGGCATGGTATATGCGGCATGTTGTGTGGGATTGGGATTTGCATATGTAAGGTCACGATTCAGTTTTGAATGGTAGGTCATGAGTCCTTAGGCAGCATGGACAGTTTCAGATGACTAGGTAAATGATATTACTATCTGGTATGGCTTGATAAGAGTATACGTTTCAGAAGGGGCAATGTGGTTTGATTTATGGATAATTCATTGGTATTGCGGCACTCTCCTGGTTGATCGACTACTGATGTTCAAATCTTGCTTTGTGGCATGGAACAATTACAGAAGTATTCCTCGTGGGATGATCGTGTATTGGAGAAGTGTTAGACATTCAAGCGGTGCAGTTGAGATCAGATATGGTGATTCGTGTGTTCTATGGAGTTGGAGACTAGGAGTTCTCATGAGTGGATTGTTTCGTGGTTGTGGACTGTGAAAATGTAGCCAAGGTTAGTCAGAGAGTAGTATGTGTTGTGATTCAGTCATTGTGGACTTTCGGAGGGTTATTTATCTATTGTGGGTGACTGGAGTTGAATTGGGGTTCATTGGTAGGCCCAATATGGATGTGTGTTCTGCACCGGGTCGGATTTATTGACTCCAAACTGCTATTGTTGAGGGATGTGTCATTCATGTCACGACCCATTTTCCATAATAGGTCATGATGGTGCCTAACACCGTTGTCAGGCCAGCCGATGCGGAATGTGATTAAGTTCTCATTTTACTTTAACCAAAGACAGTTATACTAGATTTTCGAATTTAAAGATAAGACCAGTAAAGATCATAAAGTGCTAAAATAGCGATACAACCCCAAAATAAATGTCTACTACTGTGTGTGCCAGAACCTGGTGTCACAAGCTATGGGCGACTAGTAGAATATTCACAAAAGAATAATATACTATCCTACTGTCTGAATCAGAATAGACAGAAACAAAAAGTACAAGAAAGGACTTCTTCGGCTGCGGATCGTCATGAAAGAGAAGCAGCTCACCGTAGAAGTCCCCAAGCGTGCTCACTGATGCGCACCAGGATGATGTCCAGATCCACCTGCCTCAAATCCTGTACATTTAAGTACAGAAGCGTAGTATGAGTACATAAACCACATGTACTCAGTAAGTATCCCGTTTAATCTCGAAGAAGTAGAGACGAGAGGTCGACTTGATACTTACTAAGGTCAAGATAATATAATAATAAAGTGAGATATACAGCATGAAGAATTTCCAATAACACAAGTTTAAGAGAAAAGTCATATTCATGTTCTTGACATAATTAAACTACCAGTTTTCCCTTTTTCATATTAAACAAGTGATCATGTCATATCTAAATGTAAGCATATAAATCATACACAATCATGCCGAGGTCGACGGCCCGCTCCAACAGAAAATAAATTGTGCACTGCCGAGGGTCGAGCGGCACGAACCATAGATGCATCTGTTATCACCGAGGCGATCGGCCCGATCCATAATCATCAAGAAAATATCAAGAAAAGCACATATGGCTCAATTACATACAAGGAAATTCCTACCAAGGCTCAACAACTCTTACGTTCACCTTTCATTTCCTCAAGTCTCTAGCAAATCAAAATGATCATATTGGCAATTTAAAATAAGAGATATTCCCCAATTAGACATGACGTGGGTCCTAAACTACCCGAACAATTATCATATAGTAGCTACGCATGGACTCTCGTCACCTAGTACGTATGTAGCCCCCGCATTTAGCAACAATTACTCATTTAAAATTCTATGGGGACAATTCCCTCTTACAAGGTTAGAAAGGAGACTCACCTCGCTCCAAAGTGCACTCCCAATGTCCAAGAACGAGCCCAAGTCCTTAATTCGAAGCCGGACAATCCCAAACTAATCAAACGAAGTAAGAACGAGTAAATAAAGGCTTACAAGGTTGAATTCTAGCTATTTAAGCAATTTCCTAACCATTAACACAAGTTTCCTAAATTCCGACCCCGGGCCCACGTGCCCGGATTCCGAGATTTTTTTGAAGGAAGTTGTTCTCTATCACCTAAGGATCACAAATATATGATTTCTAGTTCACTACATGGCAAATTATGTGATAAAACCTTAGTTTTCATTAAACCCTAGGTCTAGCTCAAATCCCTTGATTTTACCTAATTTTTAGTGTTAAATCTACCTAATGGTTATGTATTTGAACTAAAAATGAGTGGGGATTACTTACCTTGCAATGTTATGTTGAAACCTCCTCTTTGGAATCACCAAAATCGCCTAAGTGTTGAGAGTAATGTGGAAGAAATGAGTTTGGGTTCGTATTAATGAACCCTTCTGCCCCCAGTGATTTCCGCTTCTGCGGAAGGAATCCCGCTTCTGCGGGTTCCGCTTCTGCGGACATGAGCCACTTTTTGCGGAAATGGGCAAGGGGGCCTGGGCCGCTTCTGCGGTCATAACCTCGCTTCTGCGAGGCCGCTTAAGCGGAAAGCCCACCGCTTCTGCGGTTCTGGGCCTGGGCGGATGAACCGCTTCTGCGGTCAGGGGTCCGCTCCTGCGGTTTCCCCTAGGCCTGGCCCCTTCCGCTTCTGCGATAAAACGACCGCTTCTGCGGTCTCGCTTCTGCGGTCCAAGAGCCGCAGAAGCGGTTATGACAGAAGCAGCAGATAAGGTTTTTCCTAAGTTTTCAACTTCACTCGAACCTCGACCATTTGACGCTCGGGGCTCCCGAGCCCCGCCCGAACATACCGACAAGTCTGAAATCACGAGGCGGACCTACTCGAGCCCTCGAAAACGCTTAAAACAACGCTAAATCAGGGAATCAACCCNAAGTAGTCGCCACTGGAATGAAATGGGCCGACTTGGTCAATCTATCCACAATGACCCACACTGAATCAACCTTCCGCAAAGCCCGCGGTAACCCTACTACGAAGTCCATGGTGATGCGTTCCCACTTCCACTCTGGTATGGGCATCTGCTGAAGTGGCCCACCTGGCCTCTGATGTTCATACTTGACCTGCTGGCAATTTAAACACTTAGTCACATACTTCACTATGTCCTTCTTCATCCCCGCCACCAGTAATGCTGCCTCAAATCCCGATACATCTTCGTAACTCCTGGGTGGATAGAATACCGCGAACTGTGTGCCTCCTCTAGGATCCTCTCCCTCAGACCATCAACATTAGGAACACATAGACGACCCTGGAGTCGCAGAACGCCATCCTCGCCAATAGAAACCTCCCTGGCACCTCCCTGAAGTACCGTCTCTCTGAGAACCGCCAAATGTGGATCATCAAACTGTTGGGCCTTAATCTCCCCCAATAACGAGGACTGAGCAACCACACATGCTAGAACTCGGCTGGACTCTGAAATGTCCAACCTCACAAGTCTGTTAGCCAAGGACTGAATGTCCCAGGCTAGTGGCCTCTCCTCTGCTGGAATGAATGCTAGGCTACCCATACTCTCCGCCTTTCTGCTCAAGGCATCCGCGACCACATTTGCCTTGCCCGGATAATAAAGAATGGTAATGTCATAATCCTTTAGTAACTCAAGCCACCTGCGCTGCCTCAAATTGAGATCCCTCTGCTTGAACAAATGCTATAAGCTACGGTGATCGGTATATACCTCACAGGGCACCCCATACAAATAGTGCCTCCATATCTTAAGAGCATGAACAATCGATGCCAACTCCAGATCGTGCACAGGGTAATTCTTCTCATGAATCTTCAGCTGACGCGAAGCATATGCAATAACTCGCCCCTCCTGCATCAACACACATCCTAAACCAACGCGCGAAGCGTCACAATATACCGTATACATCCCCGTATCGGAAGGTAATACAAGAACTGGTGCCGTAGTCAAAGCTATCTTGAGCTTCTGAAAGCTCTCCTCGCAATCATCGGACCAAATAAATGGGGCACCCTTCTGGGTCAGTCTAGTCAAAAGTGATGCAATAGATGAGAAGCCATGCACAAATCGCCGGTAATAACCTGCTAATCCCAGGAAACTCTTGATCTCGGTCACTGAAGTGGGACGTGGCCAACTCTGAACTGCCTCAATCTTCTTGGGATCAACCTTAATACCCTCTCCGGACACAATATGCCCCAAGAATGCCACTGACTCAAGCCAAAACTCACACTTGGAGAACTTAGCATACAGTTTCTGCTCTCGCAAGGTCTGAAGCACTACTCTCAAATGCTGCTCGTGCTCCCCCAGGCTACGTGAGTATATCAAGATGTCGTCAATGAAGACAATAACAAAGGAATCGATATAAGTCCTGAATACCCTGTTCATCAGGTCCATAAATGCTGCTGGTGAATTGGTCAAGCCGAAGGACATCACCAGAAACTCATAGTAGCCATATCTAGTTCTGAATGCAGTCCTCGGAAATCCGAGTCCCGAATCTTCAGCTGGTGATACCCTGACCTCAGGTCAATCTTAGAGAAAACTCTAGCTCCCTGCAACTGGTCGAACAAATCATCAATACGAGGCAACGGGTACTTGTTCATGATGGTGACCTTGTTCAACTGGCGGTAATCAATGCACATCCGCATGGTCCCATCCTTCTTCTTCACAAATAGCACTGGCGCGCCCCAAGGTGATACACTGGGCCTGACAAATCCCTTTGCTAACAACTCCTCCAACTGCTCCTTCAACTGCTCCTTCAACTCCTTAGGAGCCATACGGTATGGTGGAATAGATATAGGCTGAGTGCCTGGAGCCAAGTCAATACAGAAATCAATATCACGATCCGGAGGCATGCCAGGAAGATCAGAAGGAAAAATATCGGCGAACTCTCGGACCACTGGCACTGAATCAATCGTTGGAGACTCTGCGGTGATGTCTCGAACATAAGCTAGATAGGTCAAACACCCCTTCTCGACCATATGTCGAGCCTTCAGGAAAGAGATAACCCTGCTAGGCATATCAGCTGTGGAACCCTTCCACTCCAATCTCGGCGATCCTGGTATCACTAGCGAAACAGTCTTGGCATGGCAATCAAGGACGGCGTGATACGGGGACAACCAATCCATGCCCAAGATGACCTCAAAATCAATCATATCCAGCAACAGAAGATCTGCTCTAGTCTCGAAACCACAGAAAGAGACCACACAGGACCGGTAGATCCGATCCACAACCACAGAGTCACCCACAAGAGTGGACACACGAACAGGAACACCCAAAGGCTCAGGAGAAACAACCAGGAAGCGAACGAACAGAGATGATACATATGAATAAGTAGACCCTGGATCAAATAATACCGAAGCATCCCTACCACCAACGGAAATAATACCTGTGATGACGGCATCTGAGGCCAATGCATCTGGCCTGGCTGGAAGAGCATAGAACCTGGCTGGAGCACCGGCTGGCTGGCCCCCACCTGACTGGGCAGTAGCTGGCTGACCTCTCCCTGCCTGGCCTCCACCTCTAGGACGGCCTCTGCCGGTCTGCCCTCCACCTCTAGGTGGCTGGGCAGCTGGTGCCGGAGTCTGGGGCTTCTGACCCTGCTGTACTGCCTTACCCCGAAGCCTGGGGCAAGTCCTCTTCAGGTGACCCGGATCTCCACACTCGTAACACGCTCTAGGCACCATAGCCTGCTGCACTGGAGTCTGAGTCTGCTGACCTGAATGCCCACTGGAAGAACCCTGGATAGCTGGAGGACGATAGGAACTCTCTGGCATGGCGCTGAAGGGAGCACTAGAAGAATCCTGATACCCAGAATACCCGCCAGAGGAACCCTGAGTAGCTAGTGGGCGGTAAGAACCCTCTGGCATTGCACTGAAATAAGGCCTTGCTGGGGCACCTCGGGGAGGGGGTGGTGGTGCTGAGTGTGAGGGCCTGCGGGGCTGACCCCTCCCAAAGTAGCCCCTACCCCTAGCTGGGGCACCTCTGAACTCCCCCGAAAATCTAGCCCTCTTATCCTGCTGCATCTCCTCCCAACCTCTCAAACGATAACCCTCAATCCTGCGAGCAATCTCAACCACTAGCTGGTACCCTATACCCATCTCTACCTCCCGAGCCATACTAGATCGGATAGTGGGGTGTAACCCCGCAACAAACCTCCAAACTCTCTCTGCCTCTGTGGGGAGTATTATAAGTGCATGGGAGGATAGCTCGGAGAACCTCGCCTCATAGTCAGTCACAGACATCTGACCCTGCTCGAGATGCTCAAACTGGTACCGCAGCTCCTCCCTCTCAGAGGGCGGAATGTATCTATCCAAGAACAACTGTACGAACTGACCCCAAGTGATGGGAGGAGAACCCGCTGGCCTGCCAAGAACATAGTACTGCCACCATCTACGGGCCCTGCCCTCAAGTTGAAAAGTAGTGAAGTCAACACCATGCGACTCCAATATCCTTATGTTGTGCAGTCTATCCCTGCACCTGTCAATGAAGTCCTGGGCATCCTCATGACGCTCGCCCCCGAAGATCGGAGGATGGAGTCTGGTCCATCTATCTAGTAACTTCTGTGGGTCGCCATCCATAGCTGGCCTGGGCTGGGGTGCCACTACAGCAACTGGCTGAGCCCCATCTGCGGGTAGTGCACCCGGAGTCTGATATACCGCAGCCGCATGACCTGGAGCCTGAGCAGTAGGGGTCTGGGCTCCCCCTCCTGCCTGGGAGGTAGCTAGGTCTGCTGGAAATAAACCAGCCTGAGTCATAGTGTCTATGAACTGTAGCATGCGGCCCATGACCTCCTGAAATCCCGGTGCTGTCATGAAATCCGCCGGGGTAGGCTCAGCCACGGGCACCTCGCCCTGCTCCTCAACAATAGGATCCTCCACAAGATCTGCTGGAGGTGCAACTGGAACGGCTCTAGGTCGCCCTCGTCCCCTACCACGGGCCGGTGCCCTCTCCCGGCCTCTACCTCGGCCTCTAGCAACGGGGGGAGCAGCTCCTCCCGGGTCCGGAACGTCAGCGGTGCAAGTTCTCACCATCTGCAAGAGAATAGAAGAGGGAAATTTAGTACACTGAGCACTGCACAACAGGAAATGAATAAAGAGTAGTCTCTCCTAACACCCTATAACCTCTCGAAGATAAATACAGACGTCTCCGTACCGATCAACAAGACTCTATCAGGTTTGCCCATAACTCGTGAGACCTACGTGAACCTAGTGCTCTGATACCATGTTGTCACGACCCATTTCCAAAATAGGTTGTGAGGGCGCCTGACTTGTCAGGCAAGCCATTGCAGAACATCACTAAAATTTCTTATGTTGCTTCTAATTAGAAATAAGTGGAATAAACACTTAACTTGGAATTTAAACCAGAAGAGCGAAATACTGTAAATAATATAACTGCACAACCCCAAATAATCGTCTACTAAAGTGTGTGCCAGAACCTGGTGTCACAAGCTACGGGCAACTAGTAGAATATACATCCAAAAGAATATCATACTATCCTACTGTCTGAATCCGAATANCTCTCGAAGATAAATACAGACGTCTCCGTACCGATCAACAAGACTCTATCAGGTTTGCCCATAACTCGTGAGACCTACGTGAACCTAGTGCTCTGATACCATGTTGTCACGACCCATTTCCATAATAGGTAATGATGGCGCCTAACACCGTTGTCAGGCCAGCCGATGCGGAATGTGATTAAGTTCTCACTTTACTTTAGCCAAAGACAGTTATACTAGACTTTCAAATTTAAAGATAAGACCAGTAAAGATATCAAAGTGCTAAAATAGCGATACAACCCCAAAATAAATGTCTACTACTGTGTGTGCCAGAACCTGGTGTCACAAGCTACGGGCGACTAGTAGAATATACACAAAAGAATAATACACTATCCTACTGTCTGAATCAGAATAGACAGAAACAAAAAGTACAAGAAAGGACTTCTTCGGCTGCGGATCGGCATGAAAGAGAAGCAGCTCACCGTAGAAGTCCCCAAGCGTGCTCACTGATGCGCACCAGGATGATGTCCAGATCCACCTGCCTCAAATCCTGTACATTTAAGTACAGAAGCGTAGTATGAGTACATAAACCACATGTACTCAGTAAGTATCCCGTCTAATCTCGAAGAAGTAGAGACAAGAGGTCGACTTGATACTTACTAAGGTCAAGCTAATATAATAATAAAGTGAGATATACAGCATGAAGAATTTCCAATAACACAAGTTTAAGAGAAAAGTCATATTCATGTTCTTGACATAATTAAACTACCAGTTTTCCCTTTTTCATATTAAACAAGTGATCATGTCATATCTAAATGTAAGCATATAAATCATACACAATCATGCCGAGGTCGACGGCCCGCTCCAACAGAAAATAAATTGTGCACTGCCAAGGGTCGAGCGGCACGAACCATAGATGCATCTGTTATCACCGAGGCGATCGGCCCGATCCATAATCATCAAGAAAATATCAAGAAAAGCACATATGGCTCAATTACATACAAGGAAATTCCTACCAAGGCTCAACAACTCTTACGTTCACCTTTCATTTCCTCAAGTCTCTAGCAAATCAAAATGATCATATTGGCAATTTAAAATAAGAGATATTCCCCAATTAGACATGACGTGGGTCCTAAACTACCCGAACAATTATCATATAGTAGCTACGCACGGACTCTCGTCACCTAGTACGTATGTAGCCCCCGCATTTAGCAACAATTACACATTTAAAATTCTATGGGGACAATTCCCTCTTACAAGGTTAGAAAGGAGACTCACCTTGCTCCAAAGTGCACTCCCAATGTCCAAGAACGAGCCCAAGTCCTTAGTTCGAAGCCGGACAATCCCAAACTAATCAAACAAAGTAAGAACTAGTAAATAAAGGCTTACAAGGTTGAATTCTAGCTATTTAAGCAATTTCCTAACCATTAACACAAGTTTCCTAAATTCTGACCCCGGGCCTACGTGCCCGGATTCCGAGATTCTTCGAAGGAAGTTGTCTCTATCACCTAAGGATCACAAATATATGATTTCTAGTTCACCACATGACAAATTATGTGATAAAACCTTAGTTTTCATTAAACCCTAGGTCGAGCAAATCCCTTGATTTTACCTAATTTTTAGTATTAAATCTACCTAATGTTTATGTATTTGAACTAAAAATGAGTGGGAATTACTTACCTTGCAATGTTATGTTGAAACCTCCTCTTTGGAATCACCAAAATCGCCTAAGTGTTGAGAGTAATGTGGAAGAAATGAGTTTGGGTTCGTATTAATGAACCCTTCCGCCCCCAGTGATTTCCGCTTCTGTGGAAGGAATCCCGCTTCTGCGGGTTTCGCTTCTGCGGACATGAGACGCTTTTGCGAAAGTGGGCAAGGGGGCCTGGGCCACTTCTGCGGTCATAACCTCGCTTCTGCGAGGCCGCTTAAGCGGAAAGCCCACCGCTTCTGCGGTTCTGGGCCTGGGCGGATGGACCGCTTCTGCGGTCAGGGGTCCGCTCCTGTGGTTTCCCCTGGGCCTGGCCCCTTCCGCTTCTACGATAAAACGACCGCTTCTGCGGTCCAAGAGCCGCAGAAGCGGTTATGACAGAAGCAGCAGATAAGGTTTTTCATAAGTTTTCAACTTCACTCGAACCTCGACCATTTGACGCTCGGGGCTCCCGAGCCCCGTCGGAACATACCGACAAGTCTGAAATCACGAGGCGGACCTACTCGAGCCCTCGAAATGCTTAAAACAACGCTAAATCAGGGAATCAACCCCCAAAACCAAATGATTCAAATCATTGAACCTTCAAGTTCTAAATTTCCTCCTAACGGGTCAAAACGCCCCTAAACCACTCGGATTGACACCAAATTTTACAGGTAAGTCTTAACTGATATTTCGGACTTGTACCAAGTTTCGGAATCGAAATTCAAACCCGATACCTAGGAAAACAATAATTTCTTAGTTTATTTAAATCTTAGAAACTTAAACTTAACAATTTCATATAAAAATTCATTACTCGGGCTAGGGACCTCGGAATTTGATTCCGGGCATACGCCCAGGTCCCATATTTCCCCACGGGCCCGCAGATATTGTCAAATCACGATTCCGGGTCCGTTTCCCCAAAATGTTGACCGAAGTCAAACTTGGCCTTTTTATAGAAACTTAAAGAAGCAACTAGGCTTATTTTTGCTCAAAACTCTTCTAACTTCCGAACCACCCGTCCCCGCAAATCATAAATTAGCTAAAGCAAGTGCAGAAAGTATTATTTAAGGGAACGGGGTTCGAAATTGCAAAACGACCAGTCGGGTCGTTACAATTCAGTTGTTGTTGAGCTTATTCATATTCTGAAATGATCTGTGAGTTACTCTTCTGTGCTACGAGTGGTTGTGATTCGTTAGTTATATGCACATATGGTACGGTTCTATTGGGGTCCTATAGCATAATTTGAGCGAGAAGAGTATTGGGTATTGCTTGGCTGATGGCCTATTAATTATGCTCTTTCGGGTTTTGTGTGGCGTTGTGTCATTTGCTTCTCCGTGGTTATGGTAATGCACTTTGGGTACTTGATGTCGAATTTCGTGTGGTTATTGATTTTGAGCAAGGCGGCTCGAGGTATATAATATGGACTAGCGTTTAGATGGGATCGCGCATTGTAGCAAAGTTATGTTGAGATATGATCCATTGTGTTGGATTCGTGCATTTTGGTTCTACGGTGTGTGACATGTTGTTAGCATTGCGTTGTGGTGATACCTGTTGAGCTTGCGGGACGGTTCTCTTGTTTCATGTCATTTTCCATATTCGAGTACACTTGGAATGTTGCTATTTGGTGCACGGGTTGTGGCTTTAAGTTGTATTGATGTGTCACGTCACTAGATTGATTATGTTAGATGGGATGAGGTCATCGTACCTAGAATGGGTGCTATCGGATCTGATTGCGGTATATTGGGAAGGATATTGATGCTGATCGACTTAGAAATTTGCTATTGTTCCTATCGAAGGATAGGGAGTTCCACAACTTGTTGATCTGAATGGTTATGAGTTTCTGTGTGTTTCTTCATCGTTGGCAGTAAATAGAGGTGTTAGAATGAGGCTTTGTTTGATAAGAGGTTTATTACCGGCGTTGGGTTATTTTGAGCAGCTATTGTGATTAGAAATTATCGCTATGAGTGTTTGAGTTATGTGGTATATCATGTGATTTTATCTTGAGTTATGGCTATGGCTGGATACAGCTTGTTCAAACTTATACAGTGTGTAGATGCAAGATTCTGATCTTATAGAAACTATCGGATGTGGAAATTAGATTCTAAGGCTTATAGGCTAGGTTGGATTAAGAAATTTCAGTCATGTTATGTTATCAGACCTATATGGGATAGAGTGACGTGGGATCACCCCCGGGTATGTGCATGGTAAGGTTACACGGCGACTTGATGGCTTTTGGAATAACTCTGGACACGTTCGAGGACAAACGTATGTTTAAGTGTGGAGGATGTAACGACCCAACCAGTCATTTTGAGCATTTTCCCTTCGCTCGGTTGTTTGAGGGCATGAGTAGCTCTGTAGGATGTATTATGACTTATGTGAATCGTCGGTTTTGGCTTTCAGGTTATTCAGAATTGATTTGGAGGAATGATTCTCAGCTAGAAGCTTTAAATTTGAAAGGTTTGACCAAGTTTTGACTTTTTAGTATCTGACCTCGGATTGGATTTTTGATGGTTTCGTTAGCTCCGTTGGGTGATTTTGGACTTAGAGGCACGTCCGGGGTTATGGTTTGGAGGTCCGTAGTAGAATTTGGCTTGAAATGGCGAAAGTTGGAATTTTGGAAAGTTTGACCGGGAGTGGACTTTTTGATATCGGGGTCGGATTCCAATTTCAGAAGTTGGAGCAGGTCCGTAATGTTAAATGTGACTTGTGTGCAAAATTTGAGGTCAATCTGACGTGATTTGATAGGTTTCGGCATCGGTTGTGGAAGTTGAAGTTTCAAAGTTCAATGATTTCGAATTGAGGTGTGATTCGTCGTTTCGATGTTGTTATGTGTGTTTTGAGGCCTCGAGTAGGTCCGTGTTATGTTATGGGACTTGTTGCTATATTTGGACAGTGTCCCGAGTGGCTCGGGTGAGTTTCGCACGAGGTTCGGATCATTTTCATTCCATGTTGCATTGCTGAAGATTTTCTGGTTCTGGTATGATCGCACCTGCGGAGTGTTGAGCGCAGGTGCAGAGCCGCAAAAACGAGAAAGGGAGCTGGGCGTGAGGATTGCAGTTGCGGGTGCTTGGATGCACCTGTGCAACCGTAGATGCTGTTCAAGTGCGCAGAAGCGCGGTCGCAGAAGTGGCTAAAGGACCGTAGGTGCGAGGTTTTGCTGAGTGAGGCTGTTTCGCAGAAGCGAGGAATTACCGCAAAAGCGGTGGTTAATAAGTGCATTTTACCAGATGTTAACCACATAATTTCTCTCATAAAACATATAAATTATCATGTTTCCTCCATACTTTTAACTTTATTTTGCAGGAATAATTATAGAAGAATTGTTGTGCGCAACATGAAGAAAAATACAACAAAGAAGTGTGAAATCGAGCTACGGTTCATTACTGCCGTGACAATGCACCAAGTCTCGATTTGCCATGATGAAATCTAAACTTAGAATTGCAGAATTCTCATCTCTGCAATTTCAAAATCTTGATTTGCCATTGAAATCTAGCACCAAATCGAGAATTCAATTTCTCATATCTGCAAATGCAAAATCTAGAATTGTCATGATGAAATCGACGAAATCTAAACTTAGAATGACGAATTCTCATATCTGCAAATGTAAAATCTAGATTTGCCATGGAAATCTAGTACCAAATCCAGAAGTCATCATGAAACATTCTTATATAAGAAGATGTTGCCCGATCAGAGAGGCATCACAGTAGAGAGAAAGCTTAGAGCTAGAAGTCTGAATCCAAATTCTTAATAAGCTTCTCTGTTTTATTTCTTTTACTAGTATCGAGTTATCTTTCTTTTAAATCACAATAGTGGTTTAGTTGTTGTTTCTAAATAAATTCCAGTGTAGGAAATTACTCTAGTTCCTGCTTTTAATTAAATAGGGAGAATTATTCTTCTTGAATATTTCTTTCTATTTTCTTATTTAATGGACAAGAATATTTCCATTGTTAGTACTAGTTCCAGTATGGAGTAACTTTTCTTGTGTTGGGAGAAAGACGAATCTTAATATTTCTATATAATAGTAGATATTATTCCTCAAATTCACATGCTTGAGCTAGAATTTATTTAACTTTTATCTTCTTTTACAGTTAGACGTTATTTAATTTATTAACATCTATCTATCTTGTACTACATATTAACTATTTATTAATTCTGTAATCGAGAGAGGCGGAAGAAATAATATAGTTAAATATAGTATTGATAAATGTTAATATTTATTCAGTAACATCTATCTCTTTTATGTTATAATTAATTTTACACTTATTTGTAATCGAGAGACGCGAATGGTGTAATAAATAGTTATAACAAGTAGGGTAACCGAAAGGGACTTACTATCAAGAGCATGTTTTAGTTCAATCATATATTTCTGATTCTTTAGTATTACTATTTTGAAGATTAATTTGTATAACCGAGAGGAGTGCAATTAATTATTCAACTTGAGTAATAATATATATTTGTAATCGTGAGAGGCATTTATACCCCTTTTTGAGAAATAGATTGAAGAATAATAATTCTACTATATAATAGAAATATTAAGTGAAGTCAAGATCCCAACACCTTTTATTATATTTGTGAAAAACAAAATATTTTCTACTGCTCTATTAATGCATTTTTAGTTAGTTAATTTACAACTCAACTCTTTCTGATTGTCTCAAATAGTAATTAAAACAAGAAATGTCTGTAGAATAGATAAACCAATCTCTGTGGGTTCGACATCTTTCTATACTATAATTTGACAGAGTACGAGTTTAATTTATACACACGCTAGACACTCGTCATTTTTTTGGCGCCGTTGCCGGGGATTGGCTAAAATCTACTACAGATTAATTATTTTGCTACTAATTTGAGATTTTTTATTGTCTAATTATTTTAACTTTTCAGCAGAAATTTCAGAAAGTGTATGACCCGTTCCTCTTCTAGAGAACTAGTTGAATACGATCCTGAAATTGAAAAATCCTTACGGTTGTTGCGAAAAAAACACTCACAATCTCAAATTTTCACAATAGAGGAAATGGAGAACGAAGAACTCAATAACCAACTTCACCATATCAAGTAGAAGAACAGTTTGATGAGGTGGCACCACGACGTGATAGAATACTCCGTGATTATGCAAGGCCAGATCATTTTGAAGGAGAATCAAGTGTAAGGAGACCACCAATTGCAGCAAATAATTTTGAAATTCGCACAGGCTTGATTCAAACCATTCAACAGTCATGTCAGTTTACTGGTGATGCGAGTGAAGATCCTCACACTCATTTAATTGATTTTCTTGAATTAGTTGAAACTTGCATGTATAATGGAGTCACAACAGATGCTATTAGGTTGTGGCTTTTTCCTTTTTCATTAAAAGGTGAAGCCAAAACATGGTTGTGAAGCCAAGAGGTTCCATCACTACATGGGACCAAATGACTAAGAAATTTCTTAATAAATATTTTTCACCTGCAATGACATTTAAAATGAAGCAAGAAATCAATAATTTTATGCAGACAGATTCAAAATCTGTATACCAGGCATGGGAAAGATTAGCAGCAATGTTAAGAAAATGCCCACATCATGGTATCCAAGACCCTGACATTTTATATATTTTCTATCACGGTCTTAAACCCTCTGCTAGAAATATAATTGATGCAGCATCAGGAGGATCAATAATGGGAAAAACTACTGTAGAAGCAATGCAATTGCTTAATGAGATTTTGGAAAATGTTGTTCAATGGCCCTCAGATAGAATAATTATCAAGAAAACAGCAGGAGTAAATCAGGTTGAAGCTTTGAATTCATTGATACAACAAATTGCTACCTTAACACAAAAAGTTGAGGCTTTTCAGGTAGGTGCTCACACATTATCCCAACTTGAGAATTGTGATGTTTGTCAAGGTAATCATCCAAATCATGAATGTCAAGATTCAATACAAAATGAGGAACAGGTAAATGTGATTGGTTATAGAAATAATTACTCATTCGGTAGTCCCATGGCACAAAAATATCCAGGATTTCAATGGAGTAATCCTAATGCTGCTGAAAATCCTCAAAGATTTTTTAATCAAAAGCAGCAGGTACAGGGACCACCTGGTTTTCAAAATCAAAATAGAGGGCAACAAAATTTTCAACAATATCAGCAGCAGCCTCAAAGAACTCATCAACAAAGCCTTGAACACCTGATGTATAAATTCATTAAGGCTACTGACGAGAAGGTTGAAAGTCAACATTCAGCTATCAAGAATTTGGAAATTCAGGTAAGCCAATTAGCAACCCTCATGTCTGGACAAATTCAAGGTGTTCTACCAAGCAACACTGAGAAAAATCCAAAAGAACACCTCAAAGCCATCTCTCTACGATCAGGTAAATCTCTTGATGATCCATATGCAGATAGAGAAGTAAAGCCACAAGAAGTGGAAAAGGTAAATGAAGGTGAGAATAAAATAGAATCTAAGTTTCCAAAAGAACAAAAGAATAAAGGGAAAAATGTACAAGAAAATGAATTGATAATAAATCCTCACAGTGTACCTCTCCCTTTTCCCCAAAAGAAGAAAAGAGAAAAGCTTGACAAACAGTTTTCAAAGTTTCTAGATATTTTGAAGCAACTTTACATTAACATACCTTTCACAGATGCTTTGACGCAAATGCCTTCATATGCTAAATTTCTCAAAGAAATTTTTTCAAGTAAAAGAAAATTGGAAGAAGTTTCAGTGGTTAAGCTTACAGAAAAATGTAGTGCTATACTTCAAAATAAGCTCCCTCAGAAACTTGGTGATCCGGGAAGCTTTACAATTCCTTGTACCGTGGGAGGTACTCACTTTGAAAAGGCGTTATGTGATTCAGGTGCTTCAATAAATCTAATGCCTTTTTCAATTTTCAGGAAATTAGAATTTGGTGATATGAAAGATACTGGTGTGTCTCTTCAATTAGCTGATCAATGTACTAAGAGACCAAAAGGAATTATTGAAAATATCCTTGTTAGAGTTGATAAATTTATATTCCCTATAGATTTTATAGTACTTGAAATGGAAGAAAATACGGAGGTACCATTAATTTTAGGCAGACCATTTCTTGCAACAGGAAGAGCAATAACTGATGTCCATCAAGGACAATTAATTTTGTGAGTTGATGAGGAAAGAGTGATTTTTAACATGCAGAAAATGATGAAATTTCCTGGGGATGAGTCATCATCATCTTGTTTTCAAATTGACTTACTAGATGACCTTGTAGATGAATACAAAGATAATCAGTTAATTACTGATTCATTGGAGAGATGTTTGGCTAGGTCAGGTACCATAAGGGATGATAACCCCGTAATTAGAGAACAAGCTGAAATACTAGAAAAAGAGTCAGAAAATGAGGAAGTCTCACAAGAAGGAGTACAATTAAAAATTGAACTCAAAGAACTTCCTTCTCATTTAAAATATGTGTTTCTTGAACCTGAATTATTTCCAGTAATCATTTCATCTTCTTTGACTATAGAACAGGAAAACAAATTGATTGGAGTCCTGAGAAAACACAAAAGAGCCTTAGGGTGGATTATAGCTGACATTAAAGGAATCAGTCCAGCTGTTTGTATGCACAGGATTCTTATGGAGAATGATAATAAGCCAATAGTCCAACCCCAAATGTGTCACGACCCATTTCTAAAATAGGTCGTGAGGGCGCCTGACACCCTTGTCAAGCAAGCCATTGCGGAAACATCACTAAAATTTCTTATTTTGTTTCTAATTAGAAATTAGTGGAATAAACACTTAACTTGGAATTTAAACCAGAAGAGCGAAATACTGTAAATAATATAATTGTACAACCCCAAAATAATCATCTACTAAAGTGTGTGCCAGAACCTGGTGTCACAAGCTACGGGCAACTAGTAGAATATACATCCAAAAGAATATCATACTATCCTACTGTCTGAATCCGAATAGACAGAAAAATGAAAATACAAAAGAAAGACTTCTTCGGCTGCGGGTCGACATGGAGGGAAAGCAGCTCACCGTAGAAGTCCCAAGTCCGCTCACGGATGCACACCAGAATGATAACCAGATCCACCTGCCTCAAATCCTGTACATTTAAGTACAGAAGTGTAGTATGAGTACATAAACAACATGTACCCAGTAAGTATCCCGTCTAATCTTGAAGAAGCAGAGACGAGAGGTCGACTCGATACTTACTAAGGTCGTGCAAAATGAGGAGAATTTATAACAAGCAGAAATAACTCAGTTCATAGGAATTAGCAGGTATAAAACAACAATTCTCCCTTTAGATTGTCATCATGAGTGTTCGTATATATGTGTAAGCAAATATGAAGTCTAACCCACAATAGAATGTCACATAAGTCATGTGCATATAATCACCTAGGAACGTACGGCCTGATCCAACATAAAAAATAGTAAATTGTGCACTGCCGAGGGTCGAACGGCTCGAACCATAGATGCATCTATTACCCCGCTCGCGAATCACCCGTGCGACGCGGTCGAACATAAATAAGCTCATTGACAAGCAACAACAGCAATCAATGCGCATATGGGAGTGGTCGTACATAGAAATGCCAATTATTTTCTTTAAAAGAACCAGACGGGTTAAAGGGTCATTTTCCAATCTCATTCTTCTTAATCACAAGAGTTCATATAAACCCAAGATAATCAAATTGTACTATAACATCACGTAAAGCATGCTTATGGGTCCTAAGCTACCCGGACTTAGCATAATAGTTGCTACGCACGGACTCTCGTCACCTAGTACGTACGTAGCCCCTGAATACAATGGCAAATAATTCAATTGTCATACCTATGGGGACAATTCCCTCTTACAAGGTTAGAAAGGAGACTCACCTCGCTCCGAAGCGCACTTTCAATATCAAGAACAAGTCCAAGCCCTTAATTCGGAGCCGAACGATCGCGGACTAGTTAAAATAAGTAAGAACTAGTCAATAAAGGCTTATAAGGCCGAATTCTAACTATTTAAGTAATTTCCCAACCCTTTCCACAAGTTTCCTAAATTCCGACCTCGGGCCCACGTGCCCGAATTCCGAGATTTCTCGAAGGAAATTGTTCTCTACAACATAAGGATCAATAATATATGATTTCTAGTCTATTTCGTAACAAATTTCATGCTTAAATCTTAGTTTTATTAAAACCCTAGGTCTAGCTCTAACCTTTTGATTTTATCTATTTTTTAGTGTTTAATCTACGTAATATACATGTATTCAAACTAAAAATAAGTGGAAATAACTTACCTTGAAATGCTAAGTTGAAATCTTCTCTCCAGAGCCCCCAAATCGCCCCAAGGTTGAGTGTAAAATGATAAAATGGTGTTTGAGTTCGAATTAAATGAAGCCTACTGTCCAGCGATTTCCGCTTCTGCGGTTAGGGGACCGCATCTGCGGTCCCGCACCTGCGAAAAGGGAGCCACATCTGCGGAACTGGGCAAAAGGGGCTGGACCGCTTCTGCGGTCTGAGGCCCGCATATGCAGAACCGCTTCTGCGGTTTTTGGGCCGCTTCTGCGGCTTGGGCCTAAGGTGGCTGGACCGCTTCTGCGGTCAAGGGGTCGCTTAAGCGGAACCGCTTCTGCGGTCTCTGGGCCGCTTCTGCGGTTTCCCTTGGCCTGGCCCCTTTCCACTTCTGCGATGGATTGATCGCATCTGCGGTCCCGCTTCTGCGGTCCAAGAACCGCAGATGCGGTTATGACAGAAGCAGCAACTTTCAGTTGCTTTCTTAAATTTCCTACTTCGCTCAAACCTCGCTCGTTTGACGCTCGGGGCTCCCGAGCCCCGCCCGAACATACCGGCAAGTCTGAAATCACGAGGCAGACCTACTCGAACCCTCGGAACACTCCAAACAACGCCAAATCTAGGAATCACCCCCTAAAATCAAATGAATCAAACTATTGAACTTCAAGTTCTTAATTCTCCTCTAACGGTTCAAAACGCCCTTAAACTACTCGGATTGGCACCAAATTTTACGGGCAAGTCTTAAACAACATTTCGGACCTGTACCAAGCTTCGGAACAGAAATCCGAGCCCGATACCTAGGGTCATGATTACTTAGTTTCTTTAATTCCTTAAAACTTCAATTAAACAATTTTAAATAAAAAATTCATTACTCGGGCTAGGGACCTCGGAATTCGATTCCGGTCATACGCCCAGGTCCTATATTTTTCCACGGACCCTCAGAAATTGTCAAATCACGAATCCGGGTCCGTTTTCCCAAAAAGTTGACCGAAGTCAAACTTGATCTTCTAAGAAAATCTTAAAGAAGCAAATGGACATATTTTTACTCAAAACTCTTCCAATTCCCGAACCAATCGCCCCCGCAAGTCGTAAATTAGTTAAAGCAATTACGGGAGGCTTTGTTTAGGGGAACGGGGTTCTAAAAGGCAAAACGACCGGTCAGGTCGTTACATTCTCCACCTCTTAAACAAACGTTCGTCCTCGAACGGGCATAGAAAAGTACCTGGGCTGCTGAATAAGTGGGGATATCTGCTCCGCATGTCCTCCTCGGACTCCCAGGTTGCCTCCTCGACCGGTTGGCCCCTCCACTGGACTCTCACCGCAGAAATCTTCTTGGACCTGAGCTGGCGATCCTGTCTATCAATAATAGCAACTGGCTCCTCCTCATAGCCCAAACTCTCATCTAACTGAATGGTGCTGAAGTCCAACACGTGGGATAGGTCGGCATGATACTTTCGAAGCATCGAAACATGAAAAATTGGGTGAACTCCCGCTAAACTAGGGGGTAGAGCAAGCTCGTAAGCGACCTCCCCAACTCGTCTCAACACCTCAAAGGGGCCAATAAACCTTGGGCTCAACTTGCCCTTCTTCCCGAACCTCATAATGCCCTTCATGGGCAAGACTTTCAAGAGAACCTTCTCGCCAACCATAAATGATACATCCCGCGCCTTCTGGTCCGCGTAGCTCTTTTGCCTGGACTGAGCTGTGCGAAGCCTCTCCTGAATCAACTTTACCTTATCCAAGGCATCCTGTACCAAATCTGTGCAAAGTAACTTAGCCTCACCAGGCTCAAACCACCCGATAGGAGAACGACAACGTCGACCATATAAAGCCTCATACGGGGCCATCTCTATGCTGGACCGGTAGCTGTTATTGTACGCAAACTCCTCTAAGGGCAAGAACTGATCCCACTGCCCTCCAAAATCAATCGCACATGCTCTAAGCATATCCTCCAAGATCTGCACTGTCCGCTCCGACTGTCCGTTGGTTTGAGGATGGAATGATGTGCTAAGCTCTACACGAGTCCCCAACTCACTCTGCATGGCTCTCCAGAAATGGGAAGTGACTGAGGGACTCTGTCTGATATGATGGAAACCGGCACACCATGCAATCGGACTATCTCCCGAATATAGATCTGAGCATACCTCTCCGCCGTATAAGTAGTCGCCACTGGAATGAAATGGGCCGACTTGGTCAATCTATCCACAATGACCCACACTGAATCAACCTTCCGCAAAGTCCGCGGTAACCCTACTACGAAGTTCATGGTAATGCGTTCCCACTTCCACTCTGGTATGGGCATCTGCTGAAGTAGCCCACCTGGCCTCTGATGTTCATATTTGACCTGCTGGCAATTCAAACACTTAGTCACATACTTCACTATGTCCTTCTTCATGCCCCGCCACCAGTAATGCTGCCTCAAATCACGATACATCTTCGTAACTCCCGGATGGATAGAATATCGTGAACTGTGTGCTTCCTCTAGGATCCTCTCCCTCAGACCATCAACATTGGGAACACAAAGACGACCCTGGAGTCGCAGAACGCCATCCTCGCCAATAGAAACCTCCTTGGCACCTCCCTGAAGTACCGTCTCTCTAAGAACCGCCAAATGTGGATCATCAAACTGTCGGGCCTTAATCTCCCCCAATAACGAGGACTGAGCAACCACACATGCTAGAACTCGGCTGGACTCTGAAATGTCCAACCTCACAAGTCTGTTAGCCAAGGACTGAATGTCCAAGGCTAGTGGCCTCTCCTCTGCTGGAATGAATGCTACGCTACCCATACTCTCCGCCTTTCTGCTCAAGGCATCCACGACCACATTCGCCTTGCCCGGATGATAAAGAATGGTAATGTCATAATCCTTTAGTATCTCAAGCCACCTGCGCTGCCTCAAATTGAGATCCTTCTGCTTGAACAAATGCTGTAAGCTGCGGTGATAGGTATATACCTCACAGGGCACCCCATACAAATAGTGCCTCCATATCTTAAGAGCATGAACAATCGCTGCCAACTCCAGATTGTGCACAGGGTAATTCTTCTCATGAATGTTCAGCTGACGCGAAGCATATGTGATAACTCGCCCCTCCTGCATCAACACACATCCTAAACCAACTTGTGAAGCGTCACAATATACCGTATACATCCCCGTACCGGAAGGTAATATAAGAACTGGTGCCGTAGTCAAAGCTATCTTGAGCTTCTGAAAGCTCTCCTCGTAATCATCGGACCAAATGAATGGGGCACCCTTCTGGGTCAGTCTAGTCAAAGGCGATGCAATAGATGAGAAGCCATGCACAAATCGCCGGTAATAACCTGCTAATCCCAGGAAACTCCTGATCTCGATCACTGAAGTGGGACGTGGCCAACTCTGAGCTGCCTCAATCTTCTTGGGATCTACCTTAATACCCTCTCCGGACACAATATGCCCCAAGAATGCCACTGACTCAAGCCAAAACTCACACTTGGAGAACTTAGCATACAGCTTCTGCTCTCGCAAGGTCTGAAGCACTACTCTCAAATGCTGCTCGTGCTCCCCCAGGCTACGTGAGTATATCAAGATGTCGTCAATGAAGACGATAACAAAGGAATCGATATAAGGCCTGAATACCCTGTTCATCAGGTCCATAAATGCTGCTGGTGCATTGGTCAAGCCGAAGGACATCACCAGAAACTCATAGTGGCCATATCTAGTCCTGAATGCAGTCTTCGGAACATCCGAGTCCCGAATCTTCAGTTGATGATACCCTGACCTTAGGTCAATCTTAGAGAACACTCTAGCTCCCTGCAACTGGTCAAACAAATCATCAATACGAGGCAACGGGTACTTGTTTTTGATGGTGACCTTGTTCAACTGGCGGTAATCAATGCACATCCGCATGGTCCCATCCTTCTTCTTCACAAATAGCACTGGTGCGCCCCAAGGTGATACACTGGGCCTGACAAATCCCTTTGCTAACAACTCCTCCAGCTGCTCCTTCAACTCCTTCAACTCCTTAGGAGCCATACGGTATGGTGGAATAGATATAGGCTGAGTGCCTGGAGCCAAGTCAATACAGAAATCAATATCACGATCCGGAGGCATGCCTGGAAGATTAGAAGGAAAAACATCGGCGAACTCTCGGACCACTGGCACTGAATCAGTCGTCGGAGACTCTGCGGTGACGTCCCGAACATAAGCTAGATAGGCCAAACACCCCTTCTCGACCATGTGTCGAGCCTTCAGGAAAGAGATAACCTTGCTAGGCATATCAGCTGTGGAACCCTTCCACTCCAATCTCAGCGATCCTGGTATCACTAGCGAAACAGTCTTGGCATGGCAATCAAGGACGGCGTGATACGGGGACAACCAATCCATGCCCAAGATGACCTCAAAATCAATCATATCCAGCAACAGAAGATCTGCTCTAGTCTTGAAACCATAGAAAGTGACCACACAGGACCGGTAGATCCGATCCACAACCACAGAGTCACCCACAGGAATGGACACATGAACAGGAACACCCAAAGGCTCAGGAGAAACAACCAGGAAGCGAGCGAACAGAGATGATACATATGAATAAGTAGACCTTGGATCAAATAATACCGAAGCATCCCTGCCACAAACGGAAATAATACCTGTGATGACGGCATTTGAGGCCAATGCATCTGGCCTGGCTGGAAGAGCATAGAACCTGGCTGGAGCACCAGCTGGCTGGCCCCCACCCGACTGAGCAGTAGCTGGCTGACCTATCCCTGCCTGGCCTCCACCTCTTGGACGGCCTCTGCCGGTCTGCCCTCCACCTCTAGGTGGCTGGGCAGCTGGTGCCGGAGTCTGGGGCTGCTGACCCTGCTGTACTGCCTTACCCCGAAGCCTGGGGCAAGTCCTCTTCAGGTGACCCGGATCTCCACACTCGTAGCACGCTCTAGGCACCATAGCCTGCTGCACTGGAGTCTGAGTCTGCTGACCTGAATACCCACTGGAAGAACCCTGGATAGTTAGAGGATGATAGGAACTCTCTGGCATGGCGCTGAAGGGAGCACTAGAAGAATCCTGATACCCAGAATACCCGCCGGAGGAACCCTGAGTAGCTGGTGGGCGGTAAGAACCCTCCGGCATCGCACTGAAATAAGGCCTCGCTGGGGCACCTCGGGGAGGGGGTGGTGGTGCTGAGTGTGAGGGCCTGCTGGGCTGACCCCTCCCGAAGTGACCCCTACCCCTAGCTGGGGCACCTCTGAACTCCCTTGAAAATCTAGCCCTCTTATCCTGCTGCATCTGCTCCCTACCTCTCAAACGATAACCCTCAATCCTGCGAGCAATCTCAACCACTAGCTGGTACCCTGTACCCATCTCTACCTCTCGAGCCATACCAAATCAAATAGTGGGGTGTAACCCCGCAACAAACCTCCGAACTCTCTCTGCCTCTGTGGGGAGAATCATAAGTGCATGGCAGGATAGCTTAGAGAACCTCACCTCATAGTCAGTCACAAACATCTGACCCTGCTCGAGATGCTCAAACTGGTACCGTAGCTCCTTCCTCTCAGAGGGCGGAATGTATCTGTCCAAGAACAACTGTACGAACTGACCCCAAGTGATGGGAGGAGAACCCGCTGGCCTGCCAAGAACATAGGACTGCCACCATCTACGGGCCCTGCCCTCAAGCTGAAAAGTAGTGAAGTCCATACCATGCGACTCCAATATCCTTATGTTGTGCAGTCTTTCCCTGCACCTGTCAATGAAGTCTTGGGCATCCTCATGACGCTCGCCCCCGAAGACCGGAGAATGGAGTCTGGTCCATCTGTCTAGTAACTTCTGTGGGTCGCCATCCACAGCTGGCCTGGGCTGGGGTGCCACTGCAGCAACTGGCTGAGCCCCATCTGCGGGTAGTGCACCCGGAGTCTGATATACCGCAGCCGCATGACCTGGAGCCTGAGCAGTAGGGGTCTGGGCTCCCCCTCCTGCCTGGGAAGTAGCTGGGTCTGCTGGAAATAAACCAGCCTAAGTCATAGTGTCCATGAACCGTAACATGCGGCCCATGACCTCCTGAAATCCCGGTGCTGTCATGAAATCCGCCGGGGTAGGCTCAGCCGCGGGCACCTCGCCCTGCTCCTCAACAATAGGATCCTCCACAAGATCTGCTGGTGGTGCAACTGGAACGACTCTGGGTCTCCCTTGTCCCCTACCACGGGCCGGTGCCCTCCCCGGCCTCTACCTCGGCCTCTAGCAACGGGGGGAGCAGCTCCTCCCAGGTCCGGAACGTCAGCGGTACGAGTTCTCACCATCTGTGAGAGAATAGAAGAGGGAAATTTAGTACACTAAGCACTGCACGACAGGAAATGAATAAAGAGTAGTCTTTCCTAACACCTTATAGCCTCTCGAAGATAAATACAGACGTCTCCGTACCGATCAACAAGACTCTATCAGGTTTGCCCATAACTCGTGAGACCTACGTGAACCTAGTGCTCTGATACCATGTTGTCACGACCCATTTGCAAAATAGGTCATGAGGGCGCCTGACACCCTTGTCAGGCAAGCCATTGCGGAACATCACTAAAATTTCTTATGTTGCTTCTAATTAGAAATAAGTGGAATAAACACTTAACTTGGAATTTAAACCAGAAGAGCGAAATACTGTAAATAATATAACTGCACAACCCCAAATAAATCGTCTACTAAACGTAGTGTGCCAGAACCTGGTGTCA
>NW_017672500.1:109181-124384 GCF_001879085.1 Nicotiana attenuata
AATTTTCAGACTTTTACTTTGCACCCTAGCCCCCTCTTTATTTTCAGTTTTTAGCTTAAAAGTCCTTGAATGACTGACTTGTTTCCCAAGTTATACCACCCAATTTTTGAATATTAAATTAGAACCCCCATCTAGAAGGTTCTAGGAGGGGTTCTATTTTCAGTTACTGCAAGGATTCCCTAATTGAAATACCTATGCTACCCCTGAATTAATTCTGAAATTACTTAACCTATGTTAACCTAATCCCAGCCCTTTTAACTTAGTCATGGTTACCTACAAGGCTTGAAATTGTTTAGCCATAACCAAACAAGAATCCAATTATAAACAGACCCCTATCAAATCCATCTAAACCTAATTTTGAACTTGAATTAATTCTGATTAATATGTATCCTAAGACTAATTTTATTATTAAACTAGTAAAACAATAAAACGAACAAATTAAAAACAAACAATTAAAACTGAAAACTACAAATGTAAAAATAGTAAAAATAAACGAAAACAAAGTAAAATTAATATCATGTAAAATCAGTAAAACAAACATGGACTTATGCGACCAAAATCAAACAAACAATCAAGCCAAATAATAAGAACAAAATTTAAACTATATGACTGTAATCAGAACCCTAAATCAAACACAAAATAAGATAAAATAATAAAAGAAACACTGAGTAAAAGAGAATGAATAGAAAAGAAAGAAATAAAGAGAAACAGAGAAAAATACCTAATAGGCTTGAACCTGGAATGACTTGCATAGACTGATCGACCTCAAAACGAGTCAAACTCTATGCCAATCTCTCGTTCTTACATAGAATAGTCGATTAGCATGGGTTTTGATCCATTAATGGTCCAGGAAAAGATTTTGCTCAGACTCCGTCATTAACCCAATTTCGATTGGAAATTCGAAGGGCTCTAGGGGTGTTTAAAGGAGGATGAGAGGGGATTTAGACTGAGGGAGAGACTGGGGTTCAAGGGTATGAAATTGAGAGTGGTTGGGTGGCGGTGGCGCCGGACACGGCGGAGGCGGCTATTAGGGTTTCATTTATTCGATGGGTTTGGGAAGGTTTTGAAACAAATCAAGAGTAGATCGGGGTTAAGGAGGTCTGGGCGGTCCTGTGGTGTTAATTTGGGGATATTTGGACAATCGCCGCCGGCGGAGGCGATTTGCGGTCGGCGGCTTATGGTGGGGGACGGCGGAGTTATGGTTTAGGTGTTGGGGTATGAGAGACGGTGAGGTGGGGGTAGGGGGGTGTGTTTGGACAGTTATATATTATTAAAACCAAGCTTCAGGACCGTCCGATCAAGAAACCTCGACGGTCCTGATTCAAACCCACGAAACGACGTCGTTTAGGTTATTAGGGGTTGGACCGGGTGTGAGGTGTTTTGGGCTTGGACTGTGGGTTTGGAAAGGGTTGAGGGGCTTGGGCCTAGTTTTTGAAATGGGTTGGCCCAAAAGCTGGGCATTTTTATTAAGACCCTTAATTCTTTTAATTTTCTTTTTATTTTCTCTTTTTCATTTAGATTTTTTGTTAAATACAAAACTAAAAGTAAAAAGACCTGATTTAATTATAAAATTAAACTAATTAATTTTCAAAAATTAACTAACTCCTAATTTAAGAGAAAACTAAGAAAAAATTCAAAAATTAAAAGTAAAAATGCAAAAAGAACTATTTTTGTTATTTTCTTTCATTAACTAAATAATTATCCTAAAAAGTAGAAAATTAGGTCCTAAATGAAAATGCACTATTTTTGTATTTTTTGTGAATTATATCAATTAAACATGCACACAAAAATTATGCAATAAATTCCCTAAAATTAAATAATTAAAGGAAAAATCCAAATTTTAAGAATCCTGTAGGAGTAATTCACGCGAGGCAAAAATCACGTGCTCACAGTTTCAACTTAAAATAAACCGAAATACCTCGATTTAGAATTTTCGGAAAGCAAATAGATTGAAATTTTGACTCTGGAAGTGTGAATCAACAATAATACGAAGCTCTACTCGTATGTGGGACCTACGTTCTTCACCTTTTATGTGAAGAGGGGACCCAGAATTTTTTTTTTAAAATAGTGGGGCAGCGGGTATGGGAGTGGGGGACCAAGAAGAAGAAGGAGTAAAATATTGAGGAAGAAGAACCAGAACGACAATGAAGAAGACGGTTCGATTTTTAAAAAGGGGTATAGCGTCGGGTATTTTGGCGCTATACCTGGGCGTGTCAGCTTTTTCAGTATAGTGCCAAAATACTTGGCGCTATACATTAACGACACAATTAACGTTAATGTATAGCGCCATGTATTTTGGCACTATATATAAAAATATCATTTTTTTTTTCCTACCTATTTATGTATTTTGAGTCCAAAAGAACCACAATTGGGTTCCGACTCACAGATGAATGCTCTTAAGATCTAAATGACGCGTCATGCTCGGATTTTGATATACCAAAAAGCAGTAGTTTATATAAATATCAGCAGGCATCAGAGTTCGGAACCAAAATGTTGCTATTTTGGACTCAAAACACATAAATAGGTGTAAAAAAAAAGGTAACCATAATATATATAAAGCCAGAAATAGTGGCGCTATATATGGTAACAGCACCGTTAATATATAGCGCCACTGTTTCTGGCGTTATACACTGTCAGAGTGATATAGCGCCAGGTTTTCTGGCGTTATACACTGACAGTGATATAGCGCGAGAAATAGTGGCGTTATATCCCTAACCAAAAAACCCTCCATCTTCTTCCCACGTCTTCTTCTTCANNNNAGGGAATGGAGGCCCTATGTCTAAAAGGCACAACTCAGGGATTGGAGCCCTAATGTTGGCTAATGGCGACTAGGGAATGGAGGCCCTATGTCTAAAAAGGCGCAACTCAGGGACTGGAGCCCTAATGTTGGCCAAAGGTAAAAGGCTCAACTCAGGGATTGGAGCCCTAATGTTGGCTAAAAGGCGACTAGGGAATGGAGGCCCTATGTCTAAAATGCGCAACTCAGGGATTGGAGCCCTAATGTTGGATAAAAGGTAAAAAGCTCAACTCAGGGATTGGAGCCCTAATGTTTGCTAAAAGGCGACTAGGAAATGGAGGCCCTATGTCTAAAAGGTGCAACTCAGGGATTGGAGCCCTAATGTTGGCTAAAAGGTAAAAAGCTCAACTCAGGGATTGTAGCCCTAATGTCGGTAAAGGGTTCAGGGAATGGAGGCCCAATGTCTAAAAGGCACAACTCAGGGATTGGAGCCCTAATGTTGGCTAAAAGGTAAAAAGCTCAACTCAGGGATCGGAGCCCTAATGTTGGCAAAAAGGCGACTAGGGAATGGAGGCCCTATGTCTAAAAAGGCACAACTCAGGGATTGGAGCCCTAATGTTGGCTAAAAGGTAAGAAGGTCAACTCAGGGATTGGAGCCCTAATGTTGGCAAAAGGCGACTAGGGAATGGAGGCCCTATGTCTAAAAGGCACAACTCAGGGATTGGAGCCCTAATGTTGGCTAAAATATGAAAGCTCAACTCAGGGATTGGAGCCCTAATGTTGGCAAAAGGCGACTAGGGAATGGAGGCCCTATGTCTAAAAGGCGCAACTCAGGGATTGGAGCCCTAATGTTGGCAAAAGGCGACTAGGGAATGGAGGCCCTATGTCTAAAAGGCGCAACTCAGGGATTGGAGCCCTAATGTTGGCTAAAAGGTAAAAAGCTCAACTCAGGGATTGGAGCCCTAATGTTGGCAAAAGGCGACTAGGGAATGGAGGCCCTATGTCTAAAAGGCACAACTCATGGATTGGAGCCCTAATGTTGGCTAAAAGGTAAAAAGCTCAACTCAGGGATTGGAGCCATAATGTTGGCAAAAGGCGACTAGGGAATGGAGGCCCTATGTCTAAAAGGCGCAACTCAGGGATTGGAGCCCTAATGTTGGCTAAAAGGTAAAAAGCTCAACTCAGGGATTGGAGCCCTAATGTTGGCAAAAGGCGACTAGGGAATGGAGGCCTTATGTCTAAAAGGCGCAACTCAGGGATCGGAGCCCTAATGTTGGCTAAAAGGTAAAAAGCTCAACTCAGGGATTGGAGCCCTAATGTTGGCAAAAGGCGACTAGGGAATGGAGGCCCTATGTCTAAAAGGCACAACTCATGGATTGGAGCCCTAATGTTGGCTAAAAGGCAAAAGGCGACTAGGGAATGGAGGCCCTATGTCTAAAAGGCGCAACTCAGGGATTGGAGCCCTAATGTTGGCTAAAAGGTAAAAAGCTCAACTCAGGGATTGGAGGCCTAATGTTGGCAAGACCAAGTAACCGGTTGATATTGGGAATTCTAAACTATCCTTTTTTGGGATTCTTTTGTTATCTCTTTTTCTCTTTTTTTCATTTTTGATAAGATGCAGGAAAGATCTTGGAGGAAACTTCCCTTTTGCATTGATTATTTGCTGCGAAGCTGTTTCAGCACTTGCGCGTTTCTTTTCTTTTGGCTGCACCTACTTTTGTGCGGTTGCCTGGATTGCATCTGTGTCAATTTTCAAACAAAGAACAATTGTTAGTTTGAAACGGTGGTTGGTTTTGTGGCCTTGATTGTCTCAATTGCTTGATCCCGGCCCAGCTTCTGTTCAGAACCTCTGCTGCTTGCTGGTTTTGAAGATTGATCTCTCTTTCAAACCGGAAGGCTCAACTTTCAGGATTTCATGACGACTGGCCTGTGTGGGGCTTCGACCCTTTTCACTTTATTCTGCCTTTAAGACCTTTGTCCTTGACTTTTCTTTTTCTCTTTCAATAACTTTGATTTCAAAGCATCCGCCATCATGGCCAGTCAGGATTGACTTGATACACCCGCTGAGGCTAGGTACTTTCTTTAGCTTTTGTTAGGGAGAGCCCTGTAAAGCCAGTCCTGCCACTATTTCTTTGTATTAGTTTCGGGAACAGAGTTAGACCGAAAGGGATTTCAAGGAAAAAGTAGACAAAAGGCAAGAAAATGAATTTAAAGAGAAGCGTCCCTTTCGGGGAGAAGAGAAAGACTTATCTAGGGTGCATGCAGGCTTCAAATATACATGACATGCTTCTTGGACTGGATGCCTGACCCGCACAAACTTTCCACACTTCTCATAAACTCATTGACCCGTGTTTCAGATCCAGGGAATCTTGCCAGGACTCTTTCAATGGTGGGAGATGTCTTCTCTTCGGCCGACGGCGCCCTTTGCAGGTTTTCACCAGTCGACCTCTCCCATTTCTCCGCACCGTCGCCCGATAGTGCTCTTTACGAGTTTTCACTAAGCGGACTCTCTCATTTTCAATTTCTCTACTCACCGTCGCTTTATGGTGCCCGTAGGTTTTCACCGAAAAGACTCTCTCATTTTATTTCTCTCAATTTGATTGCATTAGATTCCAACAATATTGTTTTCAATTCCCACGCCTTTGCCAATTGATCAGAAGGACTTGGACAAGGTTTGGGTAAAAAGAATTTGGATGGAATTACAACTTTGGAACCGCTCTGGTGGGCTCCTTTCTGAACCATTATATCATCTGCCCCAGTTTCAATTTTGGAGGAATTGGGATTTTTGTTTTGGTGTGACTGAACCCCAGAGAAAGGCTGCCTACGTATCCTTTAGAAATCAAGTCAGACGTAGTTCAGGGAAATATTTGTTTTTGTTGTTTTTGTTTTTCTGTTTTTGTTTTATTTTCTTTTCGTTTCATTTTCTTTTTTTTCCTCTCTCTTTTTTTTTCATCTTTCTTTTCTTTTCTTTTTTTTAATTTTCTTTGCCTTTTTCTTCCGTTTTTCTCTTCTTCTTTTTTTCATTTCATTTTTCAATAACACTTCCAGGTTCCAAAGAGGGTAATCAAAGAATGAGAACCGGCTCAAAGGGTTTGCAAAGGGTTGGTAGTGTTTGGGTAGCGAGAATGAAAGCCTTCGTCATCCCAATTGAACAAAGTCATTGTTGCAGAAAGCCTAAACATAGTACCTTTTTACTGCATCCGCATTCACAGCTGCTTCGGGATCATTTCGTTCGATGTGTCCCAAGTACAACGCACTCTTTTGGCAGTACTCTTGTTGCAATGTATGGAACTTTCCACTCTGGAAGCTATTTTCCTTCAGCTGTTCCAACTCTTTGTTTCATTTCCTCAAACATATCTTCTTTGCATTTCGACTCTTGATTCATTATTTCGAAATCTAACAGCGTTTTTGGATCTGGACATGAAGTCCGCAAGCATGTCATGTTATTTAACCCGCATTATTAGAACTGAAAGAAGAAACAAACGAGAAAAAATGGCAACATCAGAAAGAATAAAGAAAGATCAACGATGAAATATTGATTTCATTTCTTGGAATTTAAAGATAACGGGGTTTATATTTGGAAATTAAAAGACAAGAACTAAAGAAAACATCCGATTTACACCCTGGAATAACTCGCGATGCAAAAAAAGTGGCAGGACAGGTCTACCGTGACTCCCGCCTGATTGGGAATGGCATAGCCTTCCAATTCTGCAGCTTGGCATTAGGTCCCATATACAGAACCTCAGCGGTGCTTGAGCCCTCCCCTGCCTGGATCATGTGGGTTTCATATAGTATCTTCCTCATTGCCCCACAGATCTCTTCAATCTCTTCGGCCGTAAAGGCCTCATCCTCCTCCTCTTCATTGTATTTCGGCTTGACAAATGTTCTGTACAGATGTGGCACTGGCTGTGGTAAAACCCATCCATCATTCTTTCTGTCGTCTGCTCATTTTATATTAGCTGATGTGGATCTGAAGTCGACTCCGAAGAACTTCTCAGTGGCAGGCAAGGTAATGGGTTCAGCTATTCCTTGCAGAGATTTCCCAAGCCCCTTTCCCGGTTTGAAGCCATGTCGGATCATTTCTTTAGCCACCATGATTGAGGCATTGGAAAGGAAGGGTTGGGGGCAAGGGTTTCCCTCTTCATACTGGTCCGCCACCACAACTTCAAAGGCCTGGCAAACTATGTGCTCACTGCCTTCTCTCGCTTCAAGACATGGGACTGATGGGTCCCGATAAACTGATTGTTCATCCTCCCCGTGGACCACGATCTCTTGGTCCTCATGCTCGAACTTTACCATCTGATGAAGAGTAGAGGGCACAACCCCCGCTGCATGGATCCATGGCCTCCCCAAAAGAAGGTTGTAGGAGGTTTCCATGTCTAGAACCTGGAAGGTTACTTCAAAGTCTACTGGGCCGATGGTCAGAATTAGATCGATCTCTCCAATCATGTCCCTTTTTATACCATCGAAGGCTCGTACTCGGACATTGTTGGGTCGGATTCTTTCGGTCCCGATTTCCATGTGCTGAAGAGTTGAGAGCGAGCATATGTCCACCCCAGAGCCTCCGTCCACCATAACCCTTTTCACGTAGTACCCTTCGCATTTGACTGTTAGGTGCAGGGCTTTGTTATGTGCGGGCCCTTCTGGGGGCAAGTCATTTTTGCTGAAGGAGATCTGGTTAATTGCGAAAAATCTTTCCGCCATTCTCTTCAACTGCTCTACAGAAGTCTCGACAGGCACATATGCCTCATTGAGGGTCTTGATTAATACCTTCTGGTGTTCGGGGGATCTCATCAGCAGAGATAATAAGGAGACTTTTTCAGGAGATTTTCGAAGCTGGTCGATCACCTCATAATCCGCCATTTTCATCTTTTGAAAGAAGGCTTCTGCTTCTTCAGCACTCACGGGCTTTCTTAAAGGGGAAGCGCTTTCTAGTGGCGTTGTTCACCTGTTCCAAATTGGAGTACTTTTCAACAGGGTAATTTTCTTGAACTTCTCCTGAGATTTCTTTGCCCTTGTACGTCATCACTGTTTTATGGTAGTTCCAAGGCACCGCGGTATGATCAGTCATGGGCCTCTGTGGCGCGCGGCCAATAACCACGGGCTCACTCAGCCTTGGTGGATTAGTTGGCCCCCGCACCATATAAGCTCCCTTGGGCACGTACATTTGGGTCGCCTTGTTCAGTTCAAATCTCCTGGGAGGACTCAAAGTCATCTGCTTTTCCTTGCGGCCTCGAGGGACATAGAGAACAACATCTTTGGGAGGCGTTGCCCCAGTTTCAACTTCAATCTTCTTTTCCGACTTTGGAGGGGTGGTTTTGTTCTTTTTCTCCCCTTTGTCTTGCTTCGGGGAAGCTTTGGGTTTCCTTTCCACATCCGCGATGGCGATGATGGCCTTCAATGCTGGGTCAAATTCCTTGTCCTCACAAATCATTCCGATTACCGGTCCGTTATTGTGGGCTGGTAGTGGGTTATTGGTCACATTGGGGACATCCTCATCCCTTAGCACTATCTTCCCCTGTTCTATCAAGTTCTCCACTGCTCTCTTCAAGGTCCAGCAATCGTCCGTGTCGTGCCCTTCCGCCCCTGAGTGATAGGCATATCTGGCACCAGCTCTGTAAGCGGGTGATGCCGGGTTTTGCCTTGTTTGAGGAACTGGTTGTAGTAGACCCATTTGGACAAGCTTTGGAAACAGGCTGGAGTAGGATTCACCGATTGGTGTAAAATTTGGCCTCCTGGGTGATTCACGAGGACAGAAGTTATTTTGTGGAGGACGGAGATTGTAGTGGTTTTGGAGAGGAGGCTGGTTTCTTGGAAATGGAGCTTGGTTTCTGTTGGCTTGTTGCTGAGGCCGGACAAAAGGTTGAGCATTCATGACCGCGTACGGCGGAGGAGCATAGGCCATGTCCTGGTGGGGGTAATAATGCTGAGGGGTTCTTTCTGGGAATATGGATCTAGGAGCACGGTGTCTTCTTGTACCCGATGCCGCCATGGATGTTTCTTCTTTCTTCTTACCCTTTTCCGCACCTCCAGACCCACCTTGAATGGCTTGGGAGGTTGCTCTGATAGCGGATTGGCTCAGAATTCTGCCTGTTTTCAATCTTTCCACCATTTCGCCGATTTTGATAGCTTCCGCGAACGGTTTACCCATAGCTGACATCATATTTTGGAAATACTCAGCTTCCTGAGCTTAAAAGAACACTGTGACCATTTCGACCTCGTCCATTGGAGGCTTTACTCTAGATGCTTGCTCACACCATTTGATTGCGTACTCCCTAAAGCTCTCCGAAGACTTCTTTTTCAAGTTTGCCAATGAGTTTCTGTCTGGAGCAATGTCTATATTGTACTGGAATTGTCTGAAAAAGTCTCTAGAGAGGTCGTCCCAGATGTGCCAGCGAGAGATATACTGATCCATGTACCACTCGGAGGCGATACCCACCAGACTTTCTCCAAAATAGGCCATGAGTAACTCTTCTCTCCCTCAAGCTCCTCGCAACTGATTGCAGTATTTCTTAAGATGAGCGATAGGATCACCATATCCATCGTACATTTCAAACTTTGGAGTTTTGAATCCCGGAGGCAGGTGCACATGAGGGAACATGCATAAATCAGTATAGGACACACCTTTCTGCCACTCAGACCCTGTATGTTCTTGAAGCTCTGCTCCAGGCTCCTCATCCTCTTTGCAATTTCTTCATGTTCAGGAGTTTTAGGAGTCCTTTCCTATCCCGCAGTGAACTCAAATTGAGGCGGTTGAGGATAAGTATAAGTGGGGAACTGAGGAAGCTCCATTTGGACAGTAGGTGTTTGGAATGTAAAGGCTGAAGGATCAAAAGTGGGCCTAGTCAGTGCAGGCTGTGTTGTGGCTGAACATGGGGGAGCGGTGAAGATATTGGAGGCCGCACTGGACATGAACACCTGGGGGCGAACCTCAGAAGGTGTTCCTACGAAATGAGTTGATATGGTGGGATGTCCCAGTGGGGTATTCGGATGATTGATTGGAATATTAGAAGTACCCCCTGATCTCGGAAACAGTTCGGGGAATCCTGGGATGGCACTTGGCGGCTCTCTTCCATTCGCCCAAGCATCCCACATTTCCATGACTCGAAGACGTATGACCCTGTTCTCTTCAGTCGTTGCGGATTCTGAGGTCGGGATGCCCGAGATTGGGCCATCATTTGCAATGGGAATTGTTGGCAAGGTCATTTCCGAAGTCATACCGATACTCCCCTTTGATCTAGTAAAGTATGGATGTGAAGCCAGGTTACCACGAAAAACCAACCACCGTTTCTATAAAACCTGGACTGGATGTGATAGCAGCAAACGGTTAGTTTGAGACAAATAACAGATAGGTAATCGCACGTTGAGGCGTGATGCACCTATACAGTTAAATGTGTTTCTATATGTTTTGCAACGGTTGCATGCATCATCCCGGCTTTTCCTTATTCTTTCCCATTTTTCTTCTTTCAATTTTCATTTCACTTTTTGTTTCTCTTTTCTTTTCTTCTCTTGCCCTTTCTCTCATTTTTCATTGCCTCTCTTTTTCTTTTTTCACTCTTTTTTTTTCTTTCTTTCTTTTGGTTATGGTCGAATCCTATGGAGATTGCCTACGTATCATGACCCCGCATGAATCAGACCGAGCGTAGTTCTGGAAGATTGCGAATTGAGTAAACTAACTCTTTTTTTTTTATAAAACTCAGACCATGGAGCTTTAAGGCAAAAGAAAAATATTTTTGATTTTTTGCATTTTTTTTCTTTTGGAATCTTCTAAAAAATGTTTTAAAAGAAGAAAAGGATTTTTTTTTGATTTTGATTTTGATTTTATTTTTGCAAGAAAGACTTCTAAAAATTCCTTTTCTTTTGATTGGAACTTTGGGAATTTCAAGAAAAATTTTTTTGTTTGAATTTTCATTCGTTCTCTCTATTTCTAAAGAAGAAAGAAAATATTTTTGGATTTTGGATGTAACCTCTTAATTTTCGAAAGAGGGACCTTTTTAAGAAAAATATTTTGAATTTCTGAGCTTTTATTTATTTACAAAAGTACTTCTAAAGAAAAGCAAAAATACTTTTGGACTTCAATTTTTTCAAAAAAATTTTTTATTAACATTTATGAAAGAAAGACATCTAACGAGTGTTTTTTTTGGATTTTTATTTTTGATTTTTTTTTTGGATTTTTTTGGAAAAACACTTTAAAATGAAGGAAACCCGTATTTAGGATTTGATTTTTATTGATTTTTCTTTTTCGCATAAAAGACATTAGAAAGAAGGAAACCATTTATTTGAGTTTAAAAACTACTTTTCTTTTTTTTTTTTTTGAATTTTCTAAGTAAAGATTTTTTAAAGAAGGAACTAAAGGAAAATAGTTTTGGATTTTTTGAAAATTGGGGTCTAATAGAAATACTTTCTAAAGAAGGAAGTAAAGGAAAATATTTTTGGATTTTTTTTTTAAAAATTGTGGGCCGGAACCGATGAGGTTTGCCTACGTATCTCACATCCGGTGATCAGACCCGCGTAGTTCGGTCAGATTTGACAAAACCAACTATTTTTGAAAACAAAATCTTTCTTTTTCTTTCATTTTCTCAAAAATTCGGCAGAGTTTCAGAATTTTCTAAAAATACCTACCTCTCACTCTTGGTTTTTCATTCTTTCTTTTCCCTCGTTTTTTTGATTTTTCTGTCCCTATTCTAGAAGTCGGTCAACATGCAAGCCGAAACAAATAAATGCACAAGTAGCACGTAAGATGCATCAGGATGGTCTTTTTATTTCAGGTCACCTGTCCTAGACGGACCCAACCCCTGTGTTGAGTCCCCTAAGTCAAATGCACATTATGCAAACAAACGTTCCTACTAGGGATCCGGCATGAGGCTTTGTTATACTAGGTTTAAAACCTGGGTTTATTGTTCTAGACCTGGCTTACCCGAGCGGACAACTCGAGCCCGGGGGGGGGGGGGAGCGTACCGGGGATACAGAAGCTCCGCCGGCTTAGCAACTTGTCCGAACCTCGTTCTAAATGGGATAAGACTCTAAACAGAAGAGAAGTCACACGAGGTGCACCCTTCTCCATGATGTAGAAGACTCAGAAGAGGAAGGGTTTTCGTAGCAGTTTATATATACAATTCACCAAATATCAAAGCGGTAAAGCATTTAGCACATTTAGCATGAAACATGTAGGAAAATCAGATAATAAATAAAGCCAATCATAACAGCTACTCTAAGCTCGAATTCTTAAACCCTGAACCGAAGTTCTGGGTTCATGTCCCCAGCAAAGTCGCCAGAGCTGTCACACCTCCTTTTTACACACCTACCCCCGAAGGATAGTGTATAAGGGAGTTTTTCCACTTTAAATGACATTATTCGAAATGGGATATTTATTTATCAGAGTCTCCATTTGGGATAGGTTTGGCTTTGTGTCCCAAGTCACCGGTTTGTCTTGAATCCCAAGTCGAGGAAATTTTTGACTTTTCAAGTGAAGTCTGCGAACCAGAAATTCTGAATAAGGAATTCTGTTGACCCAGGGGAAGGAGTCAGGCACCCCCGGATCCCGTGGTTCTAGCACGGTCGGTTAAACTATCATAATTGGCCTAATATCTGATTTTAAAACATGTTCATCCTATAGTGCAATTTTAAAATTATTTACCGCTTTTAATTAGTTTTAAGGAAAATTGAACGTCGTTTAAAATGCGTTTTTTGATTGCGTCACATGAAATGCACCCGCAATCTAAAACACATTTTATTCGACGTTTTAGGATTTGAATTTGGGTAACATTAAATGCACACCCGAGTTTAAGGAGGTAAAATTATTAGATAAAGTGCCTAAAGCAACTAACGCGGTGTTAACTTTGCGGGAGGCCATGAAAATTCGCTAAATGGCACATCCCGAGTTCTAAGGATTTTAAAGAAGTAATTAAAGAGGGCCACGCAGTTTGTGATTTGATTTGGCGCGGCACACCTCAATTTATTTTAAAAGGATGTCCTAAGGATGAACTATTATTATCTATTAGGGATTGTCTCTAAAAAAAAACTTAATTAATTAGAACTATGGATTAACTACTATTAAAAGCATTCAAGAAGACTCGGGCCTCAAGATCAAGTACAAACTCAAACAAGAGGATTTCCATTATTGAAGACCCCTTAATTCAAGTTTGCTACTTAACTTGAAAGGCCCAAGCCTGCATTACAGAACTAAACCAATAAAAATATGAATTCAAGCCTTCAGCATATTGGGCTCCGAAACTAGCCCAAGAATGGGGAAAATTTAGTCAGCTTTTATAAGAAGCTATCCAACGTTGGGCCAAAGCACAAGCCCAATTTGGAGGTGTCATGAACAGTCCACAATTAGCACAAATACATTGGTTCATAAGGTTGGTAGTACTTGGGCTTGCTATTATACAACTGGGCCCAAATCTCATTTATACAGAAGGCTATCATATTGTGGCTCATAAATGAGCCCAAATCGAATACTGAATTTATTTGGGTCTTAAAATACTAATTTTCGATCACGACTGGACTTGACAACTCTCATTTGCTTGAAATTCAAATCTCACGTTCATTTCAACTTTTTTGCATTCTAATGAACTAACATAATCATTCTGAAATTTCCACAACCATTTAACGTCAATTAAATTTTATGCATGGACTAGCACCTAGAAACAGACAACTAAAATAACCAGTACCTTCAAGCTATACGTAAAATCATGGGAGACATAAATGGACCATTATAACATCCTTGTTTTAAATTGTGGACTAATACATGTTTGTATACTGTTTAAAACCTGTAAACTATGAAGTAGGAACCTTATTCTGAATTTAAAATTCAAAGTAATAGGATAACAGAACCAAAATTAATTACACTAAAACTGGTACTACTAAACAGGATACTCATGCAAATGTGAAAAACAGTCTCACCAGTCCAATTAATACAAATAATGCAATGTCTAAATAAACGTACAACTATGCTGTCATCTAAAATAAAGTAAAAATAGTAGGGCATTCATAAGAGAAAAACAGGTAGCAATGCATCATTATCCTAAAATTTGAACACACATTTTGATTCGATCTTCATACATCGTTTGAGACCAAAGGAATACCTGGAGATTACAACAAAAAATAAGAAAGTGGAGAGTCAACCAGGCAGCAGTATAGTATCAGATGCAGTTTCAGCAAAATCCCAGCAAATCCAAAACCAAATTCAGGAGTAGGATGCAAGGAACACCAAAAATCAGACTCAATTGAACCAAAGCATCCATCTAAATCCAAAATCAGGCTTTAATGAACCAACTCTAAACAAAACAGCAGATATGGATGGATCTCTAGACTATTTTTTTTGTTGATTTTTCCAGGATTTTTCTTCTCTAGGATCTAAACTCTACTCTCAGATTCTGCAGAAGGTTTTGTTGATTTTTATCATTCCCTCTCAAATTTTCAGATTCAAATTTTTGATTTGTGGATTTGAATTTCAAATTTTCGGATTCTCTGGATTTCTAAACTTTTGAATTCAAATTTCAAATCTCTGGACTTAAAACTTGTTTTGCAAGGCAGGGGTACTGCCTTTTATAGGCAAAATTAGCCAATTTTCAGACTTTTACTTTGCACCCTAGCCCCCTCTTTATTTTCAGTTTTTAGCTTAAAAGTCCTTGAATGACTGACTTGTTTCCCAAGTTATACCACCCAATTTTTGAATATTAAATTAGAACCCCCATCTAGAAGGTTCTAGGAGGGGTTCTATTTTCAGTTACTGCAAGGATTCCCTAATTGAAATACCTATGCTACCCCTGAATTAATTCTGAAATTACTTAACCTATGTTAACCTAATCCCAGCCCTTTAACTTGGTCATGGTTACCTACAAGGCTTGGAATTATTCAGCCATAACCAAACAGGAATCCAATTATAAATAGACCCCTATCAAATCCATCTAAACCTAATTTTGAACTTGAATTAATTCTGATTAATATGTATCCTAAGACTAATTTTATTATTAAACTAGTAAAACAATAAACGAACAATTAAAAACAAACAATTAAAACTGAAACTACAATGTAAAATAGTAAAAATAAACGAAAACAAAGTAAAATTAATATCATGTAAAATCAGTAAAACAAACATGGACTTATGCGACCAAAATCAAACAAACAATCAAGCCAAATAATAAGAACAAAATTTAAACTATATGACTGTAATCAGAACCCTAAATCAAACACAAAATAAGATAAAATAATAAAAGAAACACTGAGTAAAAGAGAATGAATAGAAAAGAAAGAAATAAAGAGAAACAGAGAAAAATACCTAATAGGCTTGAACCTGGAATGACTTACATAGACTGATGGACCTCAAAACGAGTCAAACTCCATGCCAATCTCTCGTTCTTACATAGAAAGTCGATTAGCATGGGTTTTGACCCATTAATGGTCCAGGAAAAAGATTTTGCTCAGACTCCGGCATTGACCCAATTTCGATTGGAAATTCGAA
>NW_017672500.1:124401-133881 GCF_001879085.1 Nicotiana attenuata
AAAAAATGCAATACAATAATTAACAAATTGTCATGTACTTTCACGTTCATAAAATAATGGTTACAATAATTGCTCGTAATTACAACAGTATTGAAGAAAAGCGGTAAAAGAAAGCATTAAAGAAAAGAAACAAAGAACCAAGTCAGTTTCGTAATAGAAAAGACATCAAGACATTAAATAAAGGCAATAAAGAAGCAGTAAAGTCACAAGCAACATGAAATGGTAAAAGCCTAAAGAAGTCCCCAGCAGAGTCGCCATGCTGTCGATGCCCCCTTTTTCTAAAGGCGAAATCGGGTTTACGACATTTGGGCGGACAACTCTATTCCTTTTGGGAATTTGGGGTTTTTGAGATTTAGAAGAGTCGCCACCTAATGATTGAGTGCATTAGGACACCAAGGAATAAAAAAAGAAAAGAACCAGAGAATGGGTAAGGGCTTGAAATTATCCCAGGGGGAAGGTGTTAGGCACCCCCCAAGATCCACTAGTGTGGTTCCTGGCCATGCTACAATTTGTGACTTTAAAGCGAATAAACATACAAGACAACTTCACATAACGATTACAAGTAGGATTTTTTATAAAGGTCAAATAAGCATGCTGAAGTTAGGGAGTAGATGGTTTCATGCTCGTTTAAAAGAATGTATAAATGCAGAAAAATGAGGGTCAAGTAACAAATGCAAATAAACAGACAAAGAAGTAAAATGGGCGGAAATTTAAAAAATGAAAACAGTGCTGGAAATTCCAAAGAGGTTTGAATTAAAGTGAAATACAAAGTTTAAAGAACTGGAAAACTGACGTAAGCACATATGGAGGGAGGGGGATCCTAGGTTTATAAATAACATGGATCATCCACGCAACACCCGGTAACCGATTATGCGCATGGTGTTATCGCGTTTAAGGTATTAAAGCGCGGAATGGTCTCGTTACTTATCGCATGCTATTACCCGTCCCGATCCTTTCAGTCTCGGAGGAATTGAGACTACTCATCCTAAAAGGGAAGGGAATTGGGGCTTTTCAGAGTTTAAAAGGATAAAAAGTCTAAGGCGACAAGCAAAAACACATAAGCAGTTAGGGGAAAACACATAGCAATTAAGGCTCAAATAGGCCTCCTCACTTAAAAGAGCAGATTGTATAGCATGACTTCAAATATTGGTTGTGGTCTGAATTAAAATTACGTAAAGGGTGTAGCTGATTTATTACATATTTTCAGATAAGGAGTCCGAATTAGGCCTTGTCTGGATGTAGTTTATCAGAATTGACGCAATTAATTATCTAATAGTTTGCCTAAGTGAGGCCTATAGGCATGACATCTAATAGAGCGTACTGCTTTTAGGGAAAGGGTTGCTGGTTATATAAACGAAAGATCTGCAGATTTTGACGATCTTATGACTGATTTTAGACTCGTAGATGAAATAGATGAAGCTGGTTCAGTTGATTATTCCTACAGGCGTGATTTCTAAGCGTAATTGGTTTTAAACAAATACATAAATGCAAGAGTCCTATAGGCATAGTATCTAGAGTGAAGTTGGTTATTTATTAAACCTATGATTGTTTGCCTAATGGCATGTATATGCAGAAGTGCAGAAACCAAAAGTCATGATTTCTATATGCAGGACTTATAGACATAATTTCTAAGATGCAGAAATACAGAATTTATAGGCATAATTTCTACAATGCAGATGTGCAGAAACCTAAAGTCATGATTTCTATATGCATAACTTATAGAACATAATTTCAAGGATGCAGAAATGCAAAATTTATAGGCATGAGTTTAAAATGTTGAATGTGGAAATTGTAAATAACCTATAGGCAGGTTTCTACCCTTGGCATGCATTCATCCCCATCCCTTTCCACTAGCCATCCCCAACTGTTATTACAAATTATTACAGACCCAAATGAATCAGAAAAAAAAAGAAAAGTAAAATTACATCAGAAGCTCCAGCTACATCCAAACAGCCTAATTCAGACTTCAAAGTCCAACAATATGAGATAAACCAACTTCCAGGATCAGATTTCCAAAAGCCTTTCTCATATTTGGGATGTGTCAAAGTTCCCAAGAGTCTTAAAGGGGCTCCGGGCAGTGCTTACACCCCAAACACATTGCCGAATTAAGATCATAGTGCAGTGTGGAAATGCCAGCCCTTAGATGTCCAAGTTCAGAGGGAACTCAAGGTCCCAAAGCACGGCTCATAAGAGAGGGGCAGAACTTAAGGGTCTAAGAATAAGTGTAAGTGCATAGGGGAAGAGCCATGGCAGGCTGGTGGTCATGCCCAGCAATTAGGATGCTGGCACACCCCTGACCAGCCTGTCAGCCAATTTAGGAGTTAGAATCCATTGTGGATCAGGATATGGCCTGGGCAGTAATTAGGATACTGCCAGGCCAAGAACCTTAACTCAAACACATAGAAGGGAGTAGGGGTAGGGGTTCACAAGGAAGGAACATAATTAGCACAAATCACTGAACATAAGCAGTAAAGTAAACAAGGATGTTGAAACTGTGAAGTAAACACATAGGGGTGAGGCAGAAATTAAATTCAAAACATACCAGTTTCAAAGGAAAACAAGTAAGAAAACAGTAGTCTTTGAAAAGCCAAGTTGCAAGCACAGCAGTTCCAAAAGGTCTCAAGCAATGCAGAGTATTGAATTCAAATTAGTAAGGTAAATGTGTGAGTTGAAAGTGAGAAGTTCGAGGTATTGAACTTGAAGTATAGAGGCGAAGTATTTGATTGGGAGTGTAGATGTAAAGTTAGGTCTTGTTAAAGTGCAGAAGTGCACCCCCTTTTATAGTGCAAAGAGAACCAGTAAGAAAGGTAAAGAAATCATTGGAATCAGTCTCCCTTTAGTTAAGGGATTCTGATTCCAACGGGCAGAAGTTAGTTAAGGAAAGAAATTTTTACTAAAACCTTTCAAAGTAGCACAAAAGGGGTAAATACATAGAAGTTATTTAAGAAGACAGTCAATGGTACACGGTTTGTGCCAAATATGGCAAGGGAATCAATTAAACAGCCATGAAACCAAATATTGCAAGTTCAATTGAATGAACCAAGTCAAGAAAGGTAAAGGAGGTTCAGTCGAAGGAAAATCAGTGGCAAATCATTAGCCTTATTAAAGGGATTTCAGAATCAATCACTTAGTTGATAAAAAAACCTTTTAAAAGAGAAATTTCTCATATATATAAGCACACAGATCAAACGAAAAGAGTCGTTAGGTTATTTAGAAAAAGAGTTTAACACTGAAGGTCTCAGAGTCACAAGCAAAGAGATTCAAACTTAATTACAGACTCACAGTGAGTCTGAAAGCCTAGGGTCCCAAAGCGGAACCCTAGTACCACTTGTCAAAGAAACCCCAAAACCTAGGGTTTCGAATAGAATCAGAGGTGAGAAAATAATGTCTTTGAAAGAGGCTTAGAAATCTCTTTCAAAGACTTATGAGAGGCAAACATACACAAACAAGCTCAGAAGAAAGAGATGATGCGAGTTTTTAAACAACAGTAGGAAAAAATATACAAACACAACTCAGTAAAGCGACCAAAATCCAGGATTCAAACATAAACACATATAGCAAAGAGTGAGGAAAACAACACAAATTAACATGCGAGCATAAGGATAACAGCAGAAAAAATAGAAGAGTCTTGCATAATAATAAAAAAGAAGAAACAAGAGAGCAAACTCATGCATAATAAGAAGAAAACATACGAGCATAAGCACACCTAAAGAAAGAACAGGAAAGATCAGAAAATTATTTGAAGAAACCCTTTTTAGAAACCCTAAAATTGAGATTGAACGATTTTAAAGAGGAAATTTGGGAAAAACCTTTCAAACGTCAAATATCGCTCAGGCATGTCACAGATCTAAGAAAATAAGCAAGCACAGAACCTCAGACGACTTAGAGTTGCAGAGAAAACCCTAGAAATGAGAAAGGTCTTGAGGAGAGTCAGATCCTGAGTCGAAAGGACTCATATTGCTTGAACATGCCGGAATAATGGCCGAAAAAGCCATAGATCTACAGATCTGAGAAGTATCTGAAGAGAGCCATTGAGGTCGGGCCCCCAAACTTCGAGTAACTTAGGTTTAACGGTGAGAGAGAGTGAGCACAGGCCACCCATGGCCTGGAATGCCATGGATTCCGTTGGAAACATGGTATAAACAGGTGGGAGATGATTAGGGTTTCAGAGTGGGCTAGAGAGAGTTTGAGAGATGAAGAGTTCAAAGGCGGCATATCTGATAGAATGGATTAGGGTTAGGTGGGTTAGGGAATTAAAAAGGAAAGAAAGAATATCGGTCGTTGATCAAAATGATCAACGGCCTGGATTTAAAGGGAAGCCGGGTGGTTTTAAAATCGGGTCAGGGGTTGGGTTAAAATGGAATTGGGTTATTTTGATTTGGGGCGGAATTGGGGGTTAAATTGAGGTTAGAATTGAAAGGAAATGAGGCTATAGTTGAAATAGAAACGGGCTAGATGTTAAATAGACAATTTTCCCCTTTTTATTTTTTTTATAAAATAATAATAATGATTTTAAAACAAATTAAAAGCACTGAGCTAATTAATAATATATAAATATTAATCTAAAAACACTGAAAATAATTTTAGAATTGTAAAATGCTATTAATCGTAAAATAGGCTATAATTGCGATTATATGCAATTTAGATTTAAAAATACCAAATAAATTTGTAAAAATATACAAAAATCACCTTAATTATATTTTGGTGTAAATATGAAAGTAGAAATAAATTATTCCCCAAAATGATAATTTGGGAATAATTATTGGATTTTGTACTGCTAGAAATAGACAATAAATTGATTTTAAAATCTTAAAAATTAGGGAAAAATACCAAGACTCTTGGGTATGCTTATATATGCATAAACATGCTATTTTGGAGGTATTTTGAGTATAAACAAAATACATACATAAAAATTGGGCGTCAACGGGTAGTACCATGACTCTTCAATTGTATCGGCTTAGTGATGCCTTGGAGATTCTTCCCAAGCCCTTGCCGGGTTCATACCCAGACCATGCCAGTATGCTTTCTATTTTGTTACTCCACCATTTGTCTTTCTCAACGGTATTGACACGTTCAATATGATGATAGGTTTCCCCTCCTAACCTTCTTCTGTTCCCAATAACCGGGATAGTTTGACTAGTGTAAATGGGGTTACTCCCATCTCCGTGAATGATCACTTCCTGACGATTCCATTTGAACTTTACAGCTTGATGTAGTGTGGAAGGCACGACTCCAGCAGGATGGATCCATGGTCGGCCCATCAGAAGATTATATGAGGCTGGTATGTCGAGCACCTGAAGCTCGACGTCGAACCAAGTTGGCCCCATCTCCAAGCAAAGGTTGATTTCCCCAGTCGTGGCCCTTTGAGACCCATTGAAAGCTTTCACATTCATGCTTCCTGTCTGTATTTCATGAAATCCTTTGTCCAATCTTTTCAGAGTGTCCAACGGGCAAATATTGAGGCTCGAACCTCCGTCAACCAAAACCTTGGCGATGAAGTAGTCTTCACATCGCACCGTAATATGTAGTGCCCTGTTGTGATTCAGACCATCAGGTGGCAACTCATCCTCGTGGAAAGTGATCATGTGGCTTTCTAACACCTGTCCTACCATATTAGACATCTCTCCATTGGTGATGTTATTGGGCACATAGGCTTCGCTCAGCACTTTCATCAACGCATTTTTATGCGCCTCTGAATTTTGCAACAGTGACAAGATGGATATCTGAGCTGGGGTTTTGTTCAAATGATCAATGACGGAATACTCCTTTGCTTGTACTTTCCTCCAAAGGTCGTTTGGCCCTGTTTCAATGACAGGCTGCTTGGTAGTGGCATCCTTACTTGGTCCTCCTAGGTGCTCAGGGGTATAGATTCTCCCGGTCCTGGTCATTCCTTGTGCGGCATCGAACTCCTCCATCTTTGCCTTCCCTTAGCTTCAGCAAAATAATCCCAATGTATCGCTTTTGAGTGGAAAGGAGGTGTAGTTGATACTGTCACTGTGAAAGGTGTGACCACTTCTATTTCAAATGGAACAGGGGTGGCCGCCGGTGGAGCCACCTTTACCTCGAATGGAACTAATGTGGCTACCTCAACCTCGATTGGTGACTGAGTCTGTACCACAATAGGGGTAAGTGTGACTGGGGGTTTGAAGTCATCACCTTCCCGAATGAGCCCAATCGACCCCTCAGGATCCCATTTTTCGTTTGTCTCTATCACATGTATTCCACCACCTCTATGATCAGGGAGAGGGTTGTTGCGAATATTGGGTGCAGCCTCCTTTGCTTGTATAACTTTGTTGTCAATCAACGTCTGGATCTTGTCTTTCGATGCTCGACATTCGTCGGTGGTATGGCCCTTCATACCGGAATGGTACGCACAAGTTTTGTTAGGATTGACCCATTGGGATGGATTTTCTAATGCCACAGGGGGAACAGGAGTGACGTAACCCGCGGCTTTCAACCTCTCATACAACTGGTCGATAGGCTCAGCAATGGCGGTGTACTATTTGGGTGGCTTGCGGTCAAAGTTGGGTCTTGGTCTTGGATAATTCTGGCGGGTTGGAGGTGACTAGAAATGGGATGGTTGGGAGTTATAGGTATGATAGATAGTAGCTGGTTAGGAATAATTGGGAGATGATGATTGATATGTGGGTGGTGGTGCTTGGTATGTGGATGGAGGTGTTTGATATGTGGGTGGAGGTGTTTGATAGGTAAGTGGAGATTTCGGGCCCTAAGACACCATTACTGCCCCGACGTCTTCTTCTTTGATATGCCGCCCGATTGCAATGCCTTATTTGTGGCCTGTAACGCCTCAAAATTCGTTACCATTCCGCTTTTGATGCCTTCCTCAATTCTTTCCCCAAGTTTAATGATATCGGAGAATTTATGGTTTTCAATAACCATCAACCTTTCGTAATACTGCGGGTCCTGTGCCCTGACGAAGAACTTGTTCATCTGCTCTTCGTATAGAGATGGCCTAACTTTGGCCGCTTCCGACCTCCAGTGGGTAGCATACTCGCGGAAAGTCTCAGTGGGTTTCTTCTTGAGATTCTGGATGTAGAAGACATGGGGTGCATTTTCTGTATTGAACCTGGATCGGTCCATGAAATCTGATGCCATACCTACTCAATTGATCCATTTCTTGGGATCCTGGCTAATATACCAGGACAAAGCATCACCAGTAAGACTCCTCATGAAGAGTTTCATCCGGATCTTCTCGTCCTTTCCGACTCCGACAAGCTTATCGCAATAGGTCCTTAGATGGACTTTAAGATCGCCTGTGCCATCAAACATCTCAAATTTGGGAGGTTTGTACCCCTCCGGTAGTTCCGCATCTGGCTGTATGCATAAGTCTTCATAGTTCAACCCTTCTATTCCTTTGCCGCCTTCGACACCCTGAACCCGGCTTGTCAATTTCTTGAGTTCTTCAGCCATGTTTTTAATGAGTTGGTCTTTCTCTGAGGATTATGGTGGATAGGAAGTGGGCTGAGTAGAGTGAGGTACAGTTTCCACATATATAGGGTTGCTTTGATGGGTGCCAAGGACTTGGGTGTAATGATGGTCATTGGTGGAGTTTTAGGTATCGGGAATGGGTGGTGGTGTGTTTTGTGGAGTGTGGTAAGTGGTGGTTGGTGGGTAATCAATTGGTTGATGGTGGTGTTGCGGCGGAGCTGACATTGGTAGTGGGTTCAGATTCTGGGTGGAGTTGCATATTGATTTGGTGCGGGAGGGTTTTGTGGATGTTGGTTTTGTATGCTTTGGGGAGGTGCCGGGTTCTTAGTGTTCTGTTGGTTGATGTCAGGGACATTCAGGGTGAGCGATAAGTTCGCCAAGTTGCGAACCTGTTCTAGCTCTCCTTGTAGCTCCATTATCTTTTGTTCCAATCTCAAGACTAGATCATTTGGTGCCGGGGTACTTCGACTGTCTGAAGTTTCTGCGTTCTCAATATTCTCCTTTCGGATACCACTTAAGTCATCCATTTTTGCTTTTCCTCTGCCATTTGTATTGCTTGGAGGAGGAGGAGGTGGAGGGCCTCTAGATCTGGTATGATACGCTAATGAGGCCAGTGTGAGTGAACCAACCTAAGGGGATGGGAATAATCAAAAAATAAGGAAAAACAAAAAGGTAACAAGTCAGTGAGAATTTTGAAATGTTCACAGTATTTAAACACATATTGCTGAAATATAAATTCGCGTCTTAATTTGGAGAGCCTCGTTGTGCCCGAGGTAGGCCTAACGACAAATAGATTTGGAGAACTTTGAATGCCAACAAATGCTTCATTTCATAGTATAAAAATACCCGAATCCCAAAATGACACTAAGATAATAAAGGTAAGTCATTATTGGTACTTGGCCTTATTACATTTAGGAAAGCAAATAAATCTAGTCTACTTGGTCCCAAAAGGACCCTTCCCAGATTCGATCTTCTTGACTCCATCATACAGGTTCTCCAGCTCGCGCAGACCCAGCAGTAGGTAAGCTCTAGCCAAATGTCCTCCTTCACTTCCTTCAGCATTCTGGCAATTGCCCAAGTGCTTTCTTACGTGTTTCTTGTCACTTGAGGAAACGTCCTCCCACCAATCGAGTAGCAATGGTGGAATATTGCTGACCATGCCGAATCTGGGGACCTCGTGCCTCATTTTCTGCAAAACAAAAAGGTTAGGCCCTTCTCCCCCACCAGACTCGACTATTTTTACATTCATGATTAGCATATTGGCATTTAGTTCTCCAAATTAATTGTCATGCCCCGAACCATGGCCTGGGCGCAACAAGGCACTTGGTGCCTGACTGCATGTAACCGAACGAACCAACTGTATGGCTGGATCAACATGTGGTATAACTATGAGCTAGAGGTAAATGTAAAACATGATAATCTGCTAAAAAGTCTGACTGAAATATCATAGATGCGGAAAATACTGAAAGGTCTGCAAGTATAAACAAGTAGCCGACAAGGCTAACACATGAAAGCCTGCTAATATCTGACTGACTGGGTTATAGTCTACGAAGCCTCTAAAGAATACTGAAAACGCCAACTGTTTACCGGGACAAGGTCCCCGGTATACCTTATTAACTAAAATACTGTAATGACTAAAACAAAAGAGAGGTAAGGCCCCGAAAGACTGGGGCTCACCAATAGCTGATACGAGATGTCCTAGCAAGCTGAATCGTCAACCTCTAAATCGTTACCTGCATCGCGAGATACAGGCCCCGGCAAAAGGGGCGTCAGTACATTTGAATTGTACTAGTATGTAAAATAGCTGAACAAAAGAACTGTAAATACTGAAACTGAAACTGAACTGCTAGCTGATAAACTGATAACTGAACAAGGAAGTAAGGATGTGAATACTCCCTCTTCTGAATGATGAACAACCTGTTTAACTGAATATTAAACTGCGGCCTCAGTCCCAATATATATACTTGGGCCGGAGGCCGCAGTTGTGCACATATATATATATATATATATATATATATATATATTGGGCCT
>NW_017672500.1:136043-173986 GCF_001879085.1 Nicotiana attenuata
CCACCTAACGGATTATGGTGCGTTAGGGCACCTAGAGCGATTAACTCCTAGACTAGTTTGCATTACCAGAGATTTAGGGTAAGGGCTAGAAATAACCTTGAGGAGAAGGTGTTAGGCACCCCTCTAGGTCACAACGGTGGGTCCCGGCCGAACTTATACTTATGAATTAGTCCTTTAACAAATAAGTAGTTGAAATACATAATTGCAAATAAAGCATGTTGGACATTGTATGACTCAAATAATAAGACAAAGAATTTGAACAAGTTGTGTACATATAAAAAAAAAGTAAAGTTCTAGACAAAGGGAATTTGGAAAGGAGGGGTCCTAGGTTGGTTAGCCTACAGGATCACCCCACGCAATGCCCGGCAAACACTCCTCGATGAGGGGCTACACGTGACATTAACGCGTAGTCATCATATCCCATTCTACCCAATTGGTCATAGCCTAAAGCGTTCTAGTAACCTTGACAATGTCCTATGCGTGCACTACCCATCCTTTCCTCGTGGCCCTGGAGGTATTTTAGGACCTCTATTCTTTGGACAGCTCTAGACTTTCCTAAGGTTTTAAAGGATAAAAATCTAGGCGACAATCAAGAACAGTTAGGAGTGCAATTAAAGAAACAAGTTATAGGCTCACAGTTACCTCCTCAAACATAACAAATAGGTGCACATCTTCAAACAACATTCAAATACTTAAGAGAAAAATCCCAGGATATGATATCTAGGTGAGCAGGGGTTGTCACACCTCCTTTTTCCTACCCCCGGAAGGGGTATAAGGGAGTTTTTTCCAATTTAAGTGACATTCGAAACGGGATTATTTTATTTAAAATTCATAGTCTCCACTTGGGATAATTTATGGTGCCTCAAGTCACCGGTTTAAATCCCGAATCGAGGAAAGATTGACTCTGTTTCACAGTACGCGAATACAAAATCCAGGTAAGGAATTCTGTTAACCCGGGAGAAGGTGTTAGGCATTCTCGGGTTTCGTGGTTTTAGCACGGTCGCTCAATTGTTATTATTGGCCTATTTATTTGATTTTAAAACATCTTTGAAACCTATGTGCATTTTAACTTTAAAACCGCTTTTACTTATTTAAAGAATTAATTCAAGGTTATTTAAAACATATCGCAAGCCACACTACATGAAATGCACCCGTGGTTCACGACACGTTCTATTTAACCTTGTTGGGAATTAGAACCGGGTCACATGAAATGTACATCCGAATTTTAATAATTAAACTGTCACAACTACGTCATGGGAACCGTACCCATGGTTATGAAAATTTATTTAATTGCAGCTAAAGCAACTAGCGATTATTAAGAAATATTATTATTAAGGAAGCAAGACCTTAGTATTTTCAGGAAGATCGAATTTAAATAAAAAGGGTTGATCAACTATTCATGCTGCCAAGGAAAAAAAATGAACTGAGCAGAGGCATTGAAACTAGCACATGCTTCCCTCACTCACGCCAAACTCCGACACAGGCAGAATTTAACTCATCTCCATTGAGAACAGAAGGAACAAAAACTTCGAAATTCAAACGGCCTCTATAACAAACTGTTGTTGTCAGATTTAGCCTTTGATTTACACATCTCCTTTACACCTTGAAATACCAATGGAATCCCAGAAAACGATGAAACATAAAAAAGCAAAAATCAAACTAGATTCTAAGTCCACTCTTGCTCCCTGTTTCTGTTTCGTTTTCGGCCTCTGTTTCGTGGGTGTGTGTGTGCGTGTTTTTGTGAAGAATGGAGAGGCTGGCGGCTATAGAAGATGAAGAGAACGGGTGGGGGTCATTTTTGTTCTGCTGCTGCGGTTGGGATCGAGTCAAGAAGCAGGGGTCATTTTTTGTTAAGAAGAAGCCATTGAAATGGCTCTTCTTCTCTTGTGAAGGAGATGAGATTCAGAGAGGGCAGGGGGGGTCCTGTGTATTGCGGCGCTGATCAGTCTCCTCCCCAGATTTTTAGGCGTTAGTCTCTCTATCTAGGTCCTAGAGTCTAGGTTTTTATTTGGTGTATTCTTTTTTTGATTGCTCTTAGGTTCTTGGGGTCTTTTTTATTTATTTTTTGTTCCAAATAAGAGTCTAGAAAGGTTCCTAGGGTTAGCTTGATAGGTATTGGGTATTGTGCTTAATGGGCTAATCCGAATTGGGCCTAAAAATGGGTCGTTTGAGCCCAAATTTTATTCTTTCTTTGTGAACAAGACTAAAATACTGCCTTATTTACTAATTAATCTTACTTAAATAAAATAACTATTAAAATAAGACTAATCGTTAAAACAAACCTATTTTTTGGTATTTTCAAATATCATATTTAAAATAAAAATAAGGTACTATTTTTGTATATTTTTTTTTTAGTTTTACGAAAGGAATATAAACTAAAAGCAACTAAAAAGAAGAAATATTTTTTGATAAAATAAAATAAAAGAGTCAAAACTAATTGAAATATCGATATTAGGCCTAAACTAAATATTATACGTTAAAATGGGTGGAATCTCGGGGAGGGTCAAAAATCACATGTCTACAGGGGTTATATGGTGTTGAATTAGGACAATATGTGAAAGATCCTATTTAACTTGCCTACTGATTACCTGTTAAATCTGGACAGCTTTAAGTAGTAAAAATACAGTTTCAGAGTTGCAGAATTTAAAAGCCCTATAGGCTTGCCTAAACGCAGAACAGTGACGTCCTAAGAGCATGATAACTATGTTAATGTAGTAGAACAATGAACAGTTTTTAAAACGGATTCTTGGGTTCCTATAGGCATGCTGTCTAGTGATAGTAAATTAAGGCAGTGTTTGAAAAAAAAAATCATTTAAAGAAATAGACAATTGTTTAGGCCAGTTTCAAGCGAACTAACACGAATTAGACCGACTTGTTTAAACTAAGTTGATTTTAAGTTCTATAAGCAGAATTTCTGATTTTTAATTCCTATAGGCATGGTATCTAATTGTTAAGAGCTGACGTTAGAACTTATAGGCATGATTTCTAGTGAGACGAATGCAAACACATGCAGTACAGAAATTGAACTCAATCACTTTACACTTTATAGGCATGGTATCTACTTATGAAGTTGATTTTAACCCTATAGACATGGTTTCTGATATTGAATCCCTTTAAATCCTATAGGCATGGTTTCTAGCATGGTAAAACAAACATAGCAAATACATCAACACGATCCTATAGGCATGGTATCTACCCGAGTTACCCCACAGATATGTAACTACCCACCCCTTTTCACTAATCACCCCAATGTCATTTACAAATAATTATTACAGACCAGCTGAATAAATTACATAAACAATAAAGAAAAGAAGAAGTTAACTATAGGGAGCCTGAAGCAGGCCCAAATGACTTCTCTAAGCCTCCAATAGCCTCAAATGCCAAGGTTCCATAGACAATATCATTGTCTAGGTGCGTCAGAGTTCCCTAAGGATCTCAAGGATCTCGGGCAGTGCTCACACCTAGACTTTATAACCAGAACTGAGTAAGTGGAGTGTGGAAGAGCCAGCTCTAGTGTATCAGAGTTCAGAGGGATCTCATAGGGATCCCAAGGCAGTCATACACTGGAGGGGCAGAACTTAAGGACCTAAGAGTACAGTGAGAGTGCTTGACATAGTTTTGAAAAGGTTTAAATAGGAAAGCAGTATTTGAAAAGACTCAGTTGGAGTAGTTTTATAAATAGGAGAATTTTTCAGTAAAACAGTTTTCTACAAGAGTTGTATAATCATACAAACAACAGATCAAACATAGAGCCAAAATAGGTTTAGCAACACTCAAATAACAAACCTTCACACAGGGGTAATTGGGGGTGGGAACACACAATACAAATAAACAGAAGTCTTTGCAATTAAGGGGGTAGCTAATAGTGCAAACAGTAATACATGGATCCAGGGGTGCCAATTAGAACATATTTGTAGAATCAGAGGTGCTTTAGAGGGTTCATGGGATTAGGGATATCTAATGATACAACACAGTAAGAATTTCAGAACCAACATAGAACCAAACAACTTAGGGTAACAACATTGCTTTGCAAAGAAAGGATCATACTAGAGACTAAATAGCAAGTGAACCAACATTCAAAAATAGGGTAGAGTCAAATTTAAACAGACTACAAGTTCATAAGATATGCTGATCCTAGAGGTCATAAGACATAACTATGGGAAATAATAGGTCAATTACATGTTGAACAGCAAAACAATAGATAGAAACAGACTAGGAATATGATGAACTGAAGTAGTATGAAACACATTGGTTTGAGAGCTTGAATTTAAAAATCAGAACATACCAGTAAAGAGAGTAAACGAAAGGTAGAGAACAAGAGAGTGCAATAATTAGCCTTGGCTTACAGCCGGTTAATTTAGTAACAATAGTAAGTAACAAAGAAAGCAAAAGAGCCTTTTAGTGTATGAGAGATGTCAACTCATCTCCTTAGACTGTAGAAGAGAGCAATATATATAGTAGTTTGAAAGCTAGGTAAATAAGTTAAGAATTAAATTGTTCAGTAATTATAGAACTCAGAGTAAAATCAGTTCGAGTCCTCCCTTAATTAAGGAAATTAATTCAAACGGTAAAGAGAAGGTGACAAATAAGGAAAGAAATCATACATAGCTGGAGTATAACAAATAAGGAAAGCCTTCAAACAGTGCTAGTATAGAACAGGTAATTAGGGCTAGGTTCAGAAAATTCTAGTTAAGGAAATAATCAGTAAGAATCAAGTAACAATGCAGACAAGGTAAGGGAAAGTTAGTTAAGGCAAGCAGATCAATGAAATTGAGTAGAAAGGTAAGAATCGCAGGTTTAAGGGAAAGTGTTCAAATCAACCCAAGAAATAAGGAATTCAGAATATTACATAGCTCAATCAAAGAGAAGGTCATGAAAAGAGTTCGCATAGCATATAAATAAGGTAAAACATGGACAGTAAGGAATCAACACAAAACTCTAGCAAAATAAAAGTTAAACAATACTGATTCAATGAGAAAGTTGCAGGCCTTGATGTGATCAGTCAAGATGAACACAAGCACATAGAATCAGTGAAAGTTTAGACTAAGAAACTCAGTAGAAGCATATCAAGGCAAGATAGTCACGAGAAATCACAAAAACTCAAAACGAGAACCGGTCAGTCATGCTAATACTCAAAAATCAAACGAATAACCCTAAAAATTAGGGCTTTCAGCATAGGCAAGTTAAGGCCGTAGTTGACTCATAGAATCAGTTAAAATATGTGAGAAATAGAAGTTTAAACACAAAGAATCATTTGAAAAAAGTTTTAAAAGAAATTCCGAAAATCCTAGTTTTTGAAAAGGTGAAGAAACCATTTGAAATCAGACGATTCTCGTAAAGAATCTCAAGACTATTGTAAAACACTCAAGAAACAAACTCAAATCGTCGAGGTATAGAAAAGAAATTAGGGTTTCGAAGAGACCCATACAGAGATGAAAAAACCTGTCTAGAAACCCATAGATCGTGGCAATTATTGAACGCTTTCGCTTGAAATCACACTGGAATGGTCAGGAACAGGCAGGAGATGAACCTTAGATGCAAGTCGGCATGGCCCTGGTCCCTTGAGGGCCTTAGAGAAGGCAAGAATGACATGAGAGAAGCCATTGGAGGCCTGAGAGATGATGAGAGGTCACCGGAGATGGCCGGAAATGGGAGGTCGGCGTTTGAAGATTAGGGTTTAGGTTGAGAGTGTTTTGAGAGTAGAGAGGATTTTAAGGCAGCGGAGGAGGTGGTGAAATGAATTAGGTTTGGGGGGGGGGGTATAGGTCGGTTTAATTAGGAAAGGGTGAATCTGGGCCGTTGATCTCAGAGATAAACGGTCAAGATTAGGGGGCCTGGGTCGGGTAAAATGTGTTTGAGGCTTTAACTAGAAATTGGGTTGGGTATTGGGATTGGGTTGGGTTGAATTTAGCTGAAATTGAAATAAAATAGGCTAAGTTTTAAATAGCCATTTTCAGTACTATACAATTTATAAAATAATAAAATGATTTCTAAAAAATATTTCGTGTACTAAAATGATTAAAAATATTTGTTAACATTTAAAAAATATAAAAGACCATTTTATGCATTAATAACGTAATTATGCATTAATAAGGCTAGTATTGCGAATATATGCAAATTGGCTTTAAACAATGTAAATGCAATTATAAAAGATGCACTAAAAATATTTAAGCAATATTTTGGCATAAATATAGAATTTAGATGGCTAAATTACCAAAAAATAATTTGAAGGATAATTATTGGAAATTTTATGAGGTAAAAAAAAGGGAAGAAATAAATCAATTTGAAGCCTTTAAAATTATAGAAAAAATTATAAAAATGCCTATGCATGCTTATATGTGCATATATGCTATTTTGAAAGTATATATGTGTACTAATAATATATAGGGAAAAATTGGGTATCAACAATAATTACGCATCTTCCCGATGCGTTGCATCGTTTCCTGTGTACTTGTTGCTTCGATCTCAGCACCTGTAACGGTCATTTTTCTCGATTAGTGCGCGGGTATTCCTATAAATAAAGGGGGAAATCTTCTCGAACGAGACTTTTACACTTTCGAGTTTCTTGAATTTGCATATCCTCTTCTTTTATTCCTTTCTAAACTTCCACCTTCTACAACTCTCTTTGCCGTCATTGTTATCTCTTCTTCACTCCAACTCCTTCCGCTCATATTCAATTATAAAAATGGCTAGTGCATCTTCTAATTTGAGGAGATTCTTAGCCCGAACCCACTGTCAATGGCCATGTCCGCTCGTGATGAAGGGGAGGCCATTGTTACAGAGGATGATAGCTTTCCCATAGTGGAGGAGATCGTTCCCCGTAATGATAGGGCCAGGTTGGATTTCTCGAAGTCACATTCGGATGAGCCTGAGCCCGTAAAGTCTGAAATGGGAGCGGCCCACCTTGCCGCGCTTAGGGCCAAGTACGACATCCCAGCTCACATCGATCTGTTCTCGGCGGGGAGCGATGTGATCCATATTCATTGTCCCGGGTATTGCACTTTTTACGCGTACCCGTTTCAAGTGGGTTATTCTTTTCCTCTTCCTCCATTAGCGGAGCAATTTTGCCGCTATTACAACATCTGTCCTGCCCAGCTCTCTCCCTATATTTACAAACTTTTCATCATGTTGATAAAACACGTGGAGTTGGCTAACCGTGGAATTTCTATTCGCCATTTGCTACATCTTTTCGCACCGAGTTTTCATCGGGGTACGATGATACATCTTCCCCATCGTGGGTCCAAGGGACTGGTGGTGAAAATGGACGATAAGACCAACCGTAAATTTTGGGTCAACTTTTTCTATGTCAAAATCGAGCACGTGGTGGCGAACTCCAGCGGATTCCCCGAGGAGTGGAACTTTGCCCGTAAGTATTTTTGCTAACTCAATTCTTTTGTGGTGCAGCCGAGAAGGTGTCTCCCACGTTGTTCGCCAATATTCGCGACTAGGTGGCTTAAATTTTACCCCACACGGTGGGGATCCGTGAGTGATCATCATTTAACAAGAAGTTTGGGCATAAACCTTCTTCAATAGGTGAGTCACGTTCCGATTTTTAGTCGCTTCGACCTTGATATCGTTTTTCTTTTTTACTTATGCAGTTTTCCTTACTGTTAGGTCAAAGGGTTCCGAAGAAAATGAAGGCTCCCACCCCCGCTTTTTGCCAATTGGGTACCACGATCGGGTCTCAGGTCGCTGTGACTGTAGGCGAGTCCGCACAGGCTGCTGTTCCTTCTAAGGTCCCAGCTCCACGTCGACCTGGTCGTCCGGCGACTGTCCCATCAACGGGGACTCAGACTTCTTCTTTACTGCATTTGGTAGACAAGTCATTGCCGAGCGATGAGGAAGCGATTCCATTAAAAGGGCGGCGAGTGAAGGTTGGCGGTGAGGTGGCTGGGGGCGAAGGGTCAACGAGGGGTGAGCCTGAGCTGGTTGCGCCTATATTTGAGGTCGGTGTGGCTTCGAATGCTGAGATTTTTGTTGCAGACGCAAAGATTGCCCCCTTACTAGAGGTTGCCACGGTCACACCCAGGAATGATCCGTCGACGTCCGAGTCAGTCGATATCCCTTCTTTTGCCGAGGAAAGGGAGAAGGGTGTGATTGTAGATGATTCTGACTCCGATTCTGATGTAGACCCCGAAGAGGAGAGGATGTTCGATGAGGGTTTTACTCGGGTAGAGGTGAGAACGGATGGGTCTTCCCGTTCGACCGTCATCCCTTTGGATTGCAACCTGTCGACCAACACAGAGAGCGTGGTCCCCTCTTTTGTCCCTCTTTGCTCTGGCATCGAGAACGGGACTCTACGGTCTTTCAAGGATGCTGATCTGTCGTTGAGCGTATCTGGAATGGCTTTGCGGGTAAGTTGGTATCCTTGTTTTTGTTCCTTGTTTTGTTCTCGTACCTCGCATCTTTTCTCCTTTTTATTCTTACTGACTCTTCTTGGCTCTTTTTCTCTTCAGACTCTCATCTTGGAGATCGAGAGTGCCCGCCGAGAGGAGAAGCTGAAGACAATTTTCAAGAAGCTGGTTTTGAAGTATTGTCGGTATCGTGACAAGTATCGTATGATGCGGGCCCAATTTAGTGCGGATGGTAATTTTTGGTCCCTTAGAGACGAGTTGTGGCAGAAGGACGATGAGCTCATGAGAGTCATCGGCATATGTAGTGAGCTCGAGGGATTGCTTAGAGTAAAGGAGGAGCTCGAGGTGAGCAAAAGGGTCGTGGCTGAGTGTGTCGACCTTCAAGCTCAAGTAGCATCTTTGCGAGCTGAGCTCGACCAGAGCCAACGGCTTGAGTGACGAGTTGATCCAAAAATGGCAGAGTTGGAAACGGCCGAGGAGGCTAGGATGATGGCTTTGGCGTAGGTGGCGGCATTAGAGGAGGGCATTCACGTGCTTAGATCTGAACGGGCGAGTGAAGCGGAAACGGCCGTGCTGAGGGAGGCACGACTTGATGAGCGAATTGGCGGGCTCGAGAGAGATGTTTCGAGCCTTGGTGATCAAGTTGCCACTCTTGAGGCCGAGAAGGCTCAGGTGGACATCTATAGGAATTTGATGACGGCGGGGAAGGTTTCTGAGGCCGATTTCGAGGATGCCCGTGTTAAGGCGCGTGACACTAGGATTGCCTACAGTTATGATCATGCTACATCGGGGACCAGTGATAGCGAAGATGATTTGGACGGGCTTGAATCAAATGCTTGGTATGATGATGAGTATTCCAATGGTGGGGGCGAAGACAGAGATGGCGCTGCCGGGCAGGACGGTAAAGGGGGGGATGGCGTGGAGTAGTGTTTTGTACTTAGTTTTGTGTTTTTCTTTTAGTTTTTGTGTGGGGCGTATTTCCAGCCCTTTGTAAGATATCTTTTTTTGGAATGGAATGATCACAATCTTTTGATGTATGTTATTGGTCTTTCTTCGAAAGAATCGTGATGGTATGCGCTATTTCGAACATGGTCGAGTTTATCTTTGATTGAGTTTGGGTAAAGTATCGTGTCGTCATACCTATCTCAAAGCGAAGTTGTAAATCAAACTCAAGTCAGGTTGAGCGTGAGTTGGATTCGAGTGTGATCGAATATGATTCTTTACTAATTTGAACGAGGGCGAGCACACTAATTCGAACGAGGTCGAATGTGAGTTAGTCCGAACGAGTTCGCATGTTTGACTCTTGGTTAATTCGAACGAGGTTGAATGCGAGTCGATTCGGACGAGGTCGAATGTGAGTCGATCCGAACGAGGTTGAATATGAGTAGATTCGAACGAGGTCGAATGTTAGTCGATTCGAGCGAGGTCAAATGTGAGTAAATTTGAGCGAAGTCGAATATGAGTTGATTCGAACGAGGTCGAATGTTCTACTCTTAGTTGATTAGAGCGAGATCGAATGTGAGTCGATTTGAGCGAGGTCGAATATGAGTCGATTCGAACAAGGTCGAATGTTTGGCTCTTAGTTGATTCGAGTGAGGTTGAATGTGAGTCGATTCGAGCGAGGTCGAATATGAGTCGATTCGAACGAGGTCGAATGTTGTGCATTGGTTGGCGCGGAGTTAAAACTTGGTGGAGGCAGGTGAGCATCATGTGTTTGTATGTTTTGCTTTCATTTATATATCGAAGTTTACATGTTTTTCGGGCTGGTATTCCAGTCCCAGTCTATCTAGTCCCTTTATTGTTTGGCCTAGAGAAGTATTCGAGGGTCGAACAATGATCTTGCCAACTTGCATCCTAACCTGCTCGAGCCTTCAACTTCGAGATGTCCTCCGTGTCACCTCGTTAAAGACCTCCCCGAGAAAACCCAATTGGGACAAAACTCGAGTGGGGAAAAAGAGTATGGCCCGGAGAACATCTTTTCTTAGAAGTTGAAGTATTGAGGTAGGCGATGTTCTAGTTGTTTGGTAATAGCTTCCCCTCCATTGTTTCTAGTTGGAATGACCATTTGCTTGTTGCTACTGTGATCTTATATGGGCCGTCCCAATTAGTCCCTAGTTTTCCTTCTCGTGGGTCCTTGCTCGTCTGTGTTTTGGCTTTGAGTACATAGTCCCCTACTTTGAGCAGTCTGACCTTGGCTTTTTTGTTGTAATATCGCTCTTCTTGTTGTTTCTAGCGACCATCCTTATGTAAGCCATGTCTCTTCGCTCTTCGACCTCGTCGAGGTCTTGTCTCGTGCTTTCGTCGTTAGTCGGTCCGCTCTCGTATGAATATTTCAGACTTGGATCTCCGACCTTGACCGATATTACTGCATCAGTCTCATAGACTAGCGAGTATGGTGTTTCTTCTGTGCTTGTTTTCGGCGTTGTGCGGTATGCCCATAGCACTTCCGGCAACATCCGGCCACAGTCCCTTGGCGTTCTCGAGGTTCTTTTTCATGATGTTCAATATTGACTTGTTGGAGGACTCGCTTGCCCGTTGCCCGCGGGGTGATATGGCGTGGAGAGTATTCTTATGATATGCCACTTTTCAAAAAACCCGGCGATCTTTTTCCTAGTGAATTGGGGCCCGTTGTCACAACTGATTTCTTTGGGGATGCCGAAGCGGCATATGATTTTCCTCCATATGAATGTGATAACTTCTTGCTCTCTTATTTGGGCAAATGAACCTGCTTCCACCTAATTGGAAAAATAGTCAGGTAAAACTAAAAGAAATCGTACATTACCTCCTCCCACTGAGAGGGGTCCGACGATGTCCATTCCCCATTTGATGAAAGGTCAGGGCGAGATGACTGAGTGGAGGTGCTCTCCTGCTTGATGGATCATGGGGGCGTACTTTTGGCATTGCTTGCATTTTTTTATGAAGTCGGCGGCTTCGTTTCTCATCGTGGGCCAGTAGTAGCCTGCTCGTATGAGGCATCTGATGAGAGCTCGATTGCCGGTGTGAGCTCCGCAGTGGCCTTCGTATACTTCCTCGAGGACGCGTCGGGTCTGATTTGGGCCTAAGCATTTTGCTAGGGGGCCGCCATACGTTCTTTTGTAAAAGTCGTTGTTAATGATGTTGTACTTGGCCACCTGCATTCGAAGCTTCTTGGCTTTTTTTTATCGTCTGGGAGCACCCCGTCTTGCAAATATGAGACAATACGATTGAGCCAGTCCCAAGTTAAGTTTATAGTCCGTACCTCGGTTTGATCAATCGATGAATGGAGAAGAGTGACCACGTTCCCTTCTCCGGTTATGCTTTTGGTGGTCGTTGCCAGTTTGGCGAGATAGTCTGCTTCGACGTTCTACGCTCGAGGTATTTGATCGAGCTGGCATTCGTTGAACTCGGGTAACAACCTGCAGATTTTGGCCTGGTATTTCTATAGCCGTTGTTCCTTGATTTGGAATGTCCCTGTGACTTGATTGATGATGAGTTGCGAGTCGCATCGTAGGATTACTCGTCGTGCTCCGTACTTGAGTGTCAGTTTTAATCCTGCAATCACGGCCTCATACTCGACTTCATTATTAGTCATATCAAGGCACCGTATGGACTGGCGAATTATTTCTCCTATTGGGACCTCGAGCACGAGTTTCAGTCCAGATCTTGACGCGTTAGAAGCGCCATCGGTGTACAGAATCCATAGGTCATCTTAGGGGAAGTACTAGCAGCTTCCCTTTCGACCTCGGGTATTATTTTAGCGCTGAAGTCGGCGACGAAGTCGGCAAGTACTTGCGACTTAATCATTGTTCGCGGTTGATAGGTTATATCGTGCTCGCTCAATTCAATGGCCCATTTGGCCAACCTACCCGACAACTCGGGTTTGTGCAGGATACTCCTTAGAGAAAAGGTATGACCACCGAGATGGGGTGGCACTGAAATAAGGTCTAAGCTTTCGTGAAGCTACGACCAAAGCCAGGGCTAGCTTCTCGAGGTGGGGGTACCTCGTTTCAGCATTGACCAAAGTTTTGCTAATGTATTAGATGGGAGACTGTGTACCTTTATTTTCTCGTACCAGGACTGCACTTACTGCGACATTGGACACGGCCAGATAGACGAGGAGACATTCTCCGAGTTCCGCTTTAGCGAGCAGCGGAGGCGAAGACAGGTATGCCTTCAGTTCTTTTAAGGCGTCGACGCACTCAGAATTCTATTGGAGTCCTTGTCCTTTTTGAGTACGCCGAAGAATTTATGGCACCTATCAGAGGACCATGAGATGAATCTTGACAGTGCAGCTATACGGCCGGTCAGCTTCGACACCTGTTTCTTGCTGGTCAAGTTTTCTGGTATTCCTCTATAGCCTTGATTTGGTCGGGGTTGACTTCGATGCCTCGCTGCGATACTAAGAAACTGAGGAACTTCCCCGAGGTTACACCGAAGGCGCACTTCTCAAGGTTTAATTTCATGTCGTACTTCCTGAGTATGTCGAAGGTTTCCCTCAAGTGGTCGAGGTGGTCCTCCTTTCTACCGTGAGGTGAGGGCGAGCCCTTTCGCCTGGGAGAGGTATTTGGTGTTATATCTTCGCCCTCTGTTTCATCGCCTTCGTTGATGGTGTTGAGAAGGTTGGTGGTGAGGTTGGCTATCGCCTTCCTCTTTTCCTCTTCGTTGCCTGCCATGTTAGATTTGTGCACACAAGGAAGTATAGGGTTTTTGCAAGTTTTTTTTAGATCTAGAGGAGACTAATATTTTAACTAGAAAATTCCCCACAGACGGCGCCAAATTGTTTGACCAAAAAGTATAAAACCTTTTTGTTAAACTAATTAGATAAGAAGGTAGTGGGTAAATCCTAGTCAAAGATAATTAATTCTAGATCAACGACAGATATCATGAGTGGGAAATATACTTGAATGTAAATACGGGCAGTGACGAAGGCAGATGCAATATTTTATAAGGAGACCATACTTTCAATAATATTGAATGGCAATAAATATAAATAGAGGGAAAGATTCACCAAATATTGAAGAGGGTGAGAGATTCTTTCCTCTGACAATCACGATCGATACGAATGTTGGAGAATATCATGCACTTTTCTTGGATCTGATGGAAAAGAAAATAGAATAGTTCACAAAAAGATGGAATCTCTATTAAAAGTGGTTCTTTGTATTTTTTCTCTTACAACCGTGTTCTTCTCTCCCAAATCGGTCCCCCTTCCCCTTCTCTCTCACTCTATATCTCTCTCTCTGTGGGACATTCCCCAAAAAACCTTAAAAGTACAACAGAAAGAATATTCAAAGGGAATATTCCCTTTGGATATTCCAAGGCTGTATTAGCAGTTATTTTCGCTCCTGCTACTTGACTTTGGCCCAGATGGTCACATGACGACTCGTGTTTGTTAACCACTGATCGGCTTTGTCCAGGCTGCCTATACTGAGTTATAATCGTCATGATACTCAAACTAATTATTTATACCAGACAAATAAATACATAAATGTGTCTTTGAATATAAATTATTTTCATATAATCATAATTAAGTGATACTATATTTCTTTACTTTAATTTGTGACCGTATAGTTAAATTGTTTAATTGGTGTAAAATACTGGAGGATATTTCCCCGATAATTAGCACTTGCAGGAGTTCAGATTACAATTTCCCAGATGATATTTGAAATGAGTCAAAATTTAATAGAGAAATTAGTTCATGAACTACTGTAACTGAGTAGAAACATGATCAAATACTAGCTAACAATAAACACACAACACATATATTATAAAATAAAAGTCCAAGAAAATAAATAAAAGATCAATTGCATGCTCTTTATAAATTTAAGACAAGGCAATATAATAAATTTGAGGAAGATTAGAGGTAATTTGAAGTTTTAACTCCATTGAAGTTTGCTTAAGCTTGAGTTAGAAATTCGGGTTATCAAGGTTAGAATTTGTTTCGAGTGGGTGTAGTTAAAATATATTGGGTACATCTCAAGAAGTTTGACTCTCAAATTTGGGATGATTTTTGCGGAGATTTGTCGTGGTTTGAATTGAAATTTGAGCCAAATTTGAAGTTGAAGATCAATATGGAAGAAGATGGTATGTGATCCCATGTGTATTTCCGTGTATCATTTGTGTATCGTGATGTTTGGTGATAAATGATGAAAAGTGCATATTTTTTAGTATATTTGCATATTAATTTTTGTGTGTGTCGCGGGAGATTACATGATTTTCGAAGTGAAATATACTTATTATGTGTTTCTTATGTGTAGGAACGAGTTTGGATGCTAAATGATCAAAAGATGATAATTCGACACAAAAAGAAGAAATTAAAGGAGTGAGAGCTCGTCTATTCTCGTGCGTGGCACGAAGTCGGACGCGAAAAAGGAGAAAAGTTAAGGCACAAACAGCGAAGCNGAACTCGACAGATTCTTATGAGCAGTATTAACCCTGTCAACCAATAAACTAGATAAATTAGTTAGTCAATTCAATTGAAGAATACAATAGGAATGTTAGATAGCCCATAACCCTAGATCGTTTTCATTACATTGATATCATAAAAATATGCTCTTTCTCTGTTTAAAGTTCATTATTTATATTTTTTTATTTAATTAGTTTAGAACCAAATATTTCTAGGTTTAATTCTTGTTTAGATATCTAGGATAGTCTAATTTAGTTAATAGTTAATCACAAGTCCTCGTGGGTTCGACATCCGACTTTTAGTCACTTTATTACTTGACGACCGCGTATACTTGCGTGTGCGGTTGGCCGCAACAAGTTTTTGGCGCCGTTGCCGGGGACTTAGAAATTAACTATTTTTCTATATTAGACTTTTACTTTTATCTTTACGAGTTTTGATTTTTTTTCTTCTCTTTTTGTAGATATTTTTATTTTTATAACTATTTGGTTTTTCTCTAAGTGTGTTCCTAGTTCTCTCAGCATGACATCTGGGGATGAAATATACGGAGTTAAGGCTATTGATGAAGACTCTTGGTTGACAAAAGACTTTTATGGCTCGTATTTTTGGTCTTGTCATGGCCTGACTTCTTGGAGATCTGAATTTGAATATGGGAGTAAGGGTTGGTATTGGGAAAAATATTCACGATTAAGGGAATATGAGGAACGACGTTGTCTTCTAACAACGTTGGTAAATGATGGGCTAAGGAGAGAGATGAACTTGCACATAAAATTGATAATTTTGGCTTGGCTGTACATAACTTAGATGCAGATTTGAGTGCAAAGGTTGATGCTTGTAACGCCCAACAAATTAATAATGAGTTGTGTGAAGCTGAAAAAAATCTTCTAGACTAAATTGAGGAGCTAAAACGAGAATACCAATCACTAGACCACGTTTTTCTTGAGGATGAAAATATTGCGAAGAGTGCTCTAGAGTCATATGAGGGAGTAGATAACATTACTTTGGGAGACTTGAGTGTGTATAAATATGGGGATGCAAATAGTAGTAAAATTCATGAGTTAGGGCGCATTATACCTCATTCCAATCATTTTTTCACATTGTGTTTAGATAGTAAGATAGTAATCGAGCCATCTGAGCCAATGAAGGGGTCAAAGAGTGAGGATGAGAGCGCCTATATTCTTGAATTTGTTGTGCCAAAAAGCAAAAATTACATTCCTCATCTAAAGACCGAGAGGTGCAGAGTGAAAATTTTATTACTTGGCCTGGTTATCTTTGTAGTCCCACCAAAGGTGCATAGCCACAGACTGGATGCCATGTTAGGGGTACAATTCATAAGTTCAAGGTGGAGACAAAAATTGGTTCAAGTCGTGCCGCGACTTTAAAATAAGCGCTTGTTGGGAGGCAACCCAGCTTTACTGCTTTCTTTTATTTTTATTTATTTTTATTTATTTTATTTTTCTATCTTTGTAGCGTTTTTGTAAGATTATGAGCATAGAAGAAAAGCCACTGGAAGTGTGCAAAAGTGAGCTATGTGGTTGAAATAAGTGTGGGGTGACCGCACAAAGGATCGCACCTGGGAGAAGTCTGAGTATCCCGTGAGCTGCTAATGCTTCGGCCTTTGGCCTACCAGGGAGTCTCTTTTACCCTCTTGTTATTTTCAGTGTGCATTGAGGACATTGCACAATTTTAAGTGTGGGGTGAGGAGATTGTCTGGGTGATTTTTTTGTGCTATGTTAGCTTAGTTATAGTACTCGTTCTTAGTGTAGTAATTTTTAAATTAAAGAAAAACGAAAAAAAAATGAAAAAAAAAATTCGAAAAATTTGGACATTTCCCGACGATGGATTTTGTGGACAGCTTTCTTGAGGGATTAAAGTCTAAACAAAAAACACAAAAATATGTCTTTTAGCTTTCTTTAGGTAGTAATAATCCCCCGTGATTTTTCTTTGTGCCTCGGTTCTTTTCCATGGGATGTAGTTTGAACTGGGTAGTAGTATTTTTTTATTTTTATTTTTAGAGTAGATTAGAATTTAGGGAATAAATGGAGGAAGAATGATGAACCTAGGCGCCCTTGACTTGTTTGATAGTAGCATATTTAGGCATTGGCATGTGTAGTATCTTCCCTATGATTTGAAATTATTGATGATGCCTTGCTTAGTTGGATAACATGTCTTGTGATGCCTATGTCTCGTTTTCTTACTTATGTTCACTTTGTGCTTCATGCTTAATATCTCGTGGCTCCGTGAATACTTGCATTTGTTTGAGAGCCGGAATGAGATCGTTCTTAGTGAGTCATGTGCCATGTGTGGTGAGATTTTTGTATAGTCTATGTATTGTACTTGTGTCTAGAACTTGTCCGGTTTGTGAGTCGAAGCGAAATTTTAGGTGATGCTCGATTTGAAAAATGATTTTAGGCTTTCTTTGATCTTTTTGAGCTTAATTGCTTACCACAAATAAAATTTATCCCTAGTCAACCCTTTTGAGCCTATAGCTTTTATTTGGCACCCACAATACAAGCCTATACCCTTTTTATTCTTAATTGATATTGTTTTGATCCTTTTTCCTCTTAAAGCACTTTAATTGTGAGATGAGCGCTAAAAGAAGTAAGAAGGAACTAAGTGTGGGGTGGCTTTTGAGTGGAACCAAGAAAAGGAAGAAAGGTGCACTTGTTTTTTATAAAATAATACACCACTAGCGAAAATTGAAAAAAAAAGAATAATCTGAAAAAAAATAGAAAAAAATAGAGATGAATAAATTGTTTTCTTGTTCTTGCTAGTGGGTATGAATTAATGTAGTGTTTAAAGAAGAAGGGAGCATTTTTGGGGTGATATTATTTGTAAAATTGAAGTGGTATTGAAGAATTTGCGCTTAAAGTTGATTATGTGATGTGTTAAAGTGCTTAGGAGGGTTAGTCACTATTCCTAAATATATCCTACCCGTCCCTTAGCCCACATTACAATCATGAAAAAGACCTAATTCATTTTAGATCGAGCGAGCCTACATTAGTAGAGATTTACATTAAGGGCAAGCCTATGGTACCAATTACATGCATGTGACTTCTTTTGTGAGGGTGAGCGATATTTTTTTTTATATATATGAGTCCTTAAAATATATTTGATCATGAGATTCGAATGTGTGGATTCAACTTACTCTCTTGCCTTGGTTGTGAGGGCACATGGTTTCACGAAGGATAGGTAACATTATTAGACTTCTCTAGGATGTTTGGTGTTCAAGCCATGAGTGTATTGTGACATTGAGTCGGTTTTTGAGGCTAGGATTGTTATGAGCATGTTGTCTTTGTTGAATATTTTTGAAGTTGGCATAAGAAAAAGGGAAGTGTATGTGATTGCATATGCTAATGTTTAATTGTTGCTATCAAATTTGGGATGATTTTTGCGGAGATTTGTCGTGGTTTGAATTGAAATTTGAGCCAAATTTGAAGTTGAAGATCAATATGGAAGAAGATGGTATGTGATCCCATGTGTATTTCCGTGTATCATTTGTGTATCGTGATGTTTGGTGATAAATGATGAAAAGTGCATATTTTTTAGTATATTTGCATATTAATTTTTGTGTGTGTCGCGGGAGATTACATGATTTTCGAAGTGAAATATACTTATTATGTGTTTCTTATGTGTAGGAACGAGTTTGGATGCTAAATGATCAAAAGATGACAATTCGACACAAAAAGAAGAAATTAAAGGAGTGGGAGCTCGTCTATTCTCGTGCGTGGCACGAAGTCGGACGCGAAAAAGGAGAAAAGTTAAGGCACAAAACAGCGAAGCGAAGCAAAGGAACGGAGCGCTTCGCGAAATGGAAGAATCTCAAAAGCTGGATCCGCGTCAAAGTCCGCGTCTAGACGCGAAGGCAGACGCGGATTCCAGCTCTCCCATCCGAAGTTGAATTGAAGAATTCCGCCCCTCATCAACCCTAGGTCATATAAATACATCCTAAAACACTAGTTTGAAGGTGGGGACATACTTTTGACATAATTTAGAACTAAGGAGGCAGGGGAGAACGTTTTTTGAGAGTAAAACACAAGCACAGAACCGTCGTGGAGGCCGGGTTTCATCTTTTCTTCCACCAAACTTAGTAATTTTTATGTTTCTTTGTATGATTTGTTGTTTTGCTACCATGTCTATGTGGAGCTAAACTTCACGTTCTAGGGTTGTGCTTCTTTCATGACTATTGTTATTCGGATATTGATTTTGATTTCTTAGTTTATCATATTGGTTTATTTATTTAATCCTGCACTTAATAATTTGATTGCTTGATCACCAATTGAATACTATCTACGAGTCTAGAGTTGAACTCGAAAGTGGTAATTCTAGATTGCATATAGGATTGAATAGAGCAAGTTCTTGAACCTGGGCATCGGGGAACGGATTCGCGGTTAGGATAGACATATACCTAATTGCCTTGCTTGGTTGATTTACAGGAATTATAAATGCGTTCTTGTTGATTCTAACTCCATAGACATATAGGCGTTAGGTTAGCTTGAATAGGCGAGTAAGAACTCGACAGATTCTTATGAGCAGTATTAACCCTGTCAACCAATAAACTAGATAAATTAGTTAGTCAATTCAATTGAAGAATACAATAGGAATGTTAGATAGCCCATAACCCTAGATCATTTTCATTACATTGATATCATAAAAATCTGCTCTTTCTCTGTTTAAAGTTCATTATTTATATTTCTTTATTTAATTAGTTTAGAACCAAATATTTCTAGGTTTAATTCTTGTTTAGATATCTAGGATAGTCTAATTTAGTTAATAGTTAATCACAAGTCCTCGTGGGTTCGACATCCGACTTTTATTCACTTTATTACTTGACGACCGCGTATACTTGCGTGTGCGTTTGGCCGCAACATATCGCATATGTATCAAATATTTACCACTGTATATTCATGTATACTTGTGTGGGAGATACATATGAGATATATGTTAGATACATTTGGCATAGAGAAAATTATAAACCCAATTTCAACTACAAATTTTCATTCTAAATCAGTCCAAATCACTTTAAATTTTGTATATTGCTGCATCTATCTCTTTTCAACGAATTCCTATCATACAAAAAAGATCCTTTTTGCCTAGGTTTTTTGAATATTATATATCAGTGATAATGAATTTTAGTTCCAAACCAGTCCAAATCACCTTAATTTTTTCTCAAAAATTTGTATATCTTCTCATCCATGTGTTTTCAATGAATTCCGACCATATCTATTGAAAAAAAAAATCCTCTTTTGCCTAGGTTTTTAAATGTTGAATATCTTTGGTAGCTTTTTTGACTATTTTGTGTAGCATGACTTAATGGCAAATTATTGATAAGTAATATTGATTTGTTGCTATTTCGATAATTTTCTCTTAGTTTTCGGTTGTTGGCCCCAAACCCCGTAGATAATTGATTTTAGGGTGAAAATAGTACGGGTTAGCCAGTTTTCGGACTGGTAATTAAAAAATAGTCAGCGTTTGCAAAGTCATCGAAAAATAGCTACTACTTTGCTGCAACACGGAAAGTCCAGCATAATATACTGGAGATTGGTGCATCTGTGTATGAACTTCCAGCATATTATGCTGGAGCTCTAACACACGAAAAGTTCCAGCATAATATACTGAAGATTGGAGCACCTGTGTATGAACTTCCAGCATATTATGATGGACCAGTATATTATGCTGGAACTCCAGTATATTATGCTGAAACTCTAGTATATTATGTTGGAATATTTTCCGGATTTTGAACAGTGTTTACGTTCAGATTTATTTTTACATGAAAAGTGGCAAAAATTCAATTACTTTTAAAACGGTGACTATTTTTTAATTATCACTTGTAAATCTGACTATTTTTGAATTTCAATCGATTTTAGGCCCGTTATTTTAACCAAATCACCAATTTTTTAACAAGAAAATAAACCAAGCCTAATATATATATATATATATATATATATATATATATATATATATATATATATATATATATATTTTAGCAAACCACGTCAGAAGTAACGTTCGCCATCCCCCACCCCATTTATTAAACAACAAACAAGCTATGATAGAAAAAGACACTTCTTTAAAAAATTAGATCTATATACGTACTGTTATAAATAGAATTTTATTTATGGTAAATGTCTATATTTAGAGTGATTTTAAGGTTTATTACCTGGTGGCTAAGTCATCCTCTCCATATAAATATAGGGTTCTATTCCATTGTAATTCATCCCAAATCAATAAGAATTCTCTCCCTCTACTTTTCTCTGCAATACTCTTCTTCTTCTTTTATTGTTTTATAACACGTTATCAGCACGAGACTCTAACCAATTGAGTAGAAGCTTTGGGATTAATCATAATGATTGTCAATTGTTCTATGAATTTCCTTCATGCTTAAATTGTGGATTTAAGGTAAGTATTTTACCGTATTTTTCTCTTTTATTCTATAATTTGATTTTAAATACAAGCAAAGACAATAAATTTTGATTACAACTCTAATGGAGTTTGTAAGAAATATAACCACCCGAAGTGGTAAAATTTCTATGTCTTGCCATTATCAAAGTCATGTATGATCGTGAGCACAAGAAGTGAAAACCCGTCCCATTGAATTTGCTCCATTCTCATTCCCTTAAGAGAATGTGATAGCAATATGTGATAAGTCTGAAAGAAGACAAAATTATTACCGTGAAGGTATCAATCGATGTGGACATGGCAATACACAAAATTATAACCGTCATCATTGTGATAATGAGAATAATAAGGATTCTCAAAATAATCCTTCACTCTGTGAAAGTAATATTTGTCATCGATTTGACATGAGATTTTATAAAGCACATATAGATGATTATGGTCCATTCATGATGTGAATGTGACAACATCTGATTTATGAATACATATTCATTCTTCAAAGAATATGAACGTGCTAGTGGTAGTGAATATACCACACTCACCTCTAGAAGGAGGTTTGAGATGATATAAGAAAATAATGTCATTATTATGGCATGAAGTCATTGGTCACGTACCTATTATACGCTAAAATATTTTGGCAATGTGATTATTAAAGGACAACAATAATGCAAGAAACATATCTTGCATATAATTTTGACCATGACCATAATGGTATAACTTTCTCCTTGAAAGAGATATATGACCATATGGATGTTGATGAATATGTGGTAGTACCAAATTAATTGAGAGCTATGGAAGAGCCAATTATTACTATTTTGGAGAAACACAATTGATTACCAATAAGGTATTGTGTTGTAGTAAGTCTCAAAGAAACTTATTCAGTTTTCAAAGTATATGCGAAAACGGTTGATTATATTGAGACTATAAATAAAGGAAAGATTTAATATCTTCTATAACTACAACTTGTAGCGGGGTATTATGTATGTGAAAGCTAACCGCTTTATTCTCCAATTTGTACTACATAAACAAAAGAATGCCACAATAAAGAGAAGTTTATTGATATAAGAACCCATATCATAATAAACTTGGAGTTTATTGATAATTGCACACGTCATGGTGTAAACCTGAACTTTATAGATATTGATAATTTATTCAATTGACATAATTGGTTTAGCCATATCAAATTTAAGTATGATGTGACAAAATAAAAGGGAATTCACATGGGTAAATATTAAAGAACTAGAAAGTTCTTTACGAATTCTCTTATATTATTTGTTCTAAATAATTAATTGACCAACTAAAATTGGGATTGAATTCCATGAATGCTGGAAATTTCAAAGGTGAATATGGGTCCATTCATCCGCCATGTATACCACATAAGATGCATCTATGAGATGGTTATATGTGCGATTATTATAAACCCGCAACATGGTGTTTGCGAGGTAATTTGCTCAATAATTTGATTTAGAGCATAATTTCTAGATTTTTTATTCAAGATAGTTAATCTTGATAAGTTGGTTTACATCACAGCTGGTTTAGCAAAATAATTTATTGAGTGCCTCCACTTAATAGCTAAACTATTTCTTATAAGAACAAAGTTATATATATCAGTTTGATATACGTTATATATGAAAGTATATTATTTTCTCCCCTCACAAGTGGTTCAGGGTCAGGAACCAAATAATTCCATCTTATTATTATTGATGTGCGGTGTATATTTTGATTAACACCATAACGCATATAGGTGGATTCTCAAAGTTGAGGTAACAAGTTAGTTTTTCTAACATGAGGGAGAGACAAGATACAACAGTTGAGAAAAAGTTACGTGGAATGAATTATCATTTATACATCTAGATCCCTGAATAAAATAATATGAACTTGAAGTTCATAAAAGAATAATTCATGTACAATTTATTGCAAAGCATGCCACGCATTTGCTGACCCAAAGAAAGTAACTATATTCTCATTGCAAATGCTCCTATTAGAATAAGTCCTAGAAGGACAAAGTCTATGGTACGCTTAAAGCATATAGACAAATCGGTTTCAAATAAAACTTCTTGATAAAGAAGATGAGCAAATGATCATAATAAAGGAGGCAAGTGATCTAGAAGATCACATGACATAACACTTCATAAAATCTCATGAGAGATTCAGGTACCTGAATATATGAATAAAGAGATCTCTATGTTATGTCTTTATGAAAAAATATTGAAACTGATATAAAATGTTTGTCGACGACATCTATGATAGCGCTAAATATAGATATGAGGATCTTAAGTCTGAAGAAACAATTCGAATAGAATTGGTTTCATATGAAAGACATGTAGTTTTGAACATGTAGTTCAAACACTTGAAAGTATAAAGTCAATGGTATGTGCAATCAGTTTTCGATATCTTATATGTCTAGCACGACATGAAAACTTGATATGCATCTAAAGTCTATTATATGGCTTATGTTACTTAACAATCCCTGAAGGATTTAAATTGCTTAAAGCATATAGAATTCATGATCATGAAGTAGTACATCCTCAGTGCAATTTGTGTACAAATGTATCTTGCTATAACTATATGCATGATAATATGATAGCAAGAGTTTTCACCCCTATGTGAATATATTGAAATGATGATTCCAACAAGATCATATAAAGACAATACATCTATCAGGGATGATGATTTCAAGGTGAAACAAATTCGTTGAAGTTAATATGGCTGATATTGTTTATCAAATATCTACCAACGATCTTTTAAAGATGGTGCACAAGATTGGAATGCAAATGCTTAAGGATGTGAATTGATGCTCTCAACAGGGAGAGTTAATACGCGTTGTACTCTTTTTCCCTTACAAGGTTTTGTCCCACTGGGTTTTCCTTGCAAGGTTTTTAACGAGGCAACCAAAAGGCGTATTATTAGATATGTGTACTCTTTTTCCTTCTATAGAATTTTTTTCCCACTGGGTTTATTTTAGTTAAGGTTTTAACGAGGCACATTATCTGTTGAATAGACATTCAAGGGGGAGTATTATAAATAGAATTTTATTTATGGTGAATGTCTATATTTAGAGAGATTCTAGGGTTTATTACTTGGTGGCTGATGATAGGCTATAATTGCGTATTTTAGTCGATTATTACACTCTAATTTACTACACTTTAGTTGAGTTTGCGCTTTAATCGCTAGTGTTTTGCACTAACGGTGTGTTTTATGCCCTGTAGGAGTGATTCCGAGCTATATAGATGTTATAGAATGAATTCAAGTGATTTGGAGCTTTTAAGTCTGAGTAAAAGCCCAAGGAATTAAGCCGGGATCGTATTCGGGGATCAACGGATCATAGAGCAACAAAACAAAGAATCGAGTAGGCATATTGCACACTGTCTAGTAAAATGCACATATATTTTCGCTCAGAATTTCATTTGGGCTCCACAATATATGGTTGGAAAGCTAACTCAAAGGGCTACAACTCTCATGTTTTACGTTTTTCCAAATTTCAAACGGAAAAGGGTGAAAAATGCGGTCGAAACTGCAACCGCGGACTTGAGGCGGGCTGAGGCAGTATACCTGCCATATACCGCGGTTGACCGCGGCCGCGGCAGTCCAGACGTGAAATATTGTCCTTTTTCGCATAGGAGAAGGTATAATTGTTTGGGTCTGACCCTACTTGGTATATATACATCGAAAAATGGTATTTTTGAAGGTGGGACACACTTTTGACATAATTTAGACCTAAGGAGGCTAATGAGACCGGGGATTCGACCTAAGGAGTCAAGAACACACTGGGAGCAAGGCGGAGAATTCTTCAACGAGTTTTTCCTTCCTCTTCCTATTTTTATTGTTGGTCATGATTTTTAGTATTGTAGTTTTACATACTATTATGAATAGCTAATTTGTTATCTAGGGTTTTGATAGAACCTTTTGTAGGATAAATTCTTGCTATGTTTTTACATAATTGAGCCGTTGGATTTCTCTACTTGTTCAACTACGTGTTTATTATTGTTGATTGAATGGCCCTCAATTGACTCTGCCTATTTAGTGTATACTGCTCGAGAGAGAGTACATATTTAGGTAGTTGTTGAACAACGTCACTCCTAACGTATGTGAGAAATCAATACAGTGGGTTTAAACGCAGGTTTAGAAATAACAAAGCCTTGACGGGGTCATAAGGAGCAGTTAGATAAATCCAACTAGCATAGTTCAAGAGAATATGTCTAGTAAATTATTGTAGTTGCTCGAGAGAGAATTACGGCACCTAAAGTGCTCACGATCAGTAGAGAATACATTGGCAAAATTATAGGGAACATAGCTAGAAGGATTCCGACAATTGGGGAAATCCTAACTCCAGATCTTCTTAATTTAGTCTCCAACCCTTTGTCTCGTTAGTTGATAATTTTACCGCTTATCCTTTTTAGGACTAGAGTTGGGCGTGATCAAATTTTGGCGCCGTTGTCGGGGAACTAACGGTGTAGTTGTAGCTGTATATATTGCTAGGTTCAAGTTTGAACTTTTATTTTGTTTTATTTTTTTTTTGTGTTTTTTTATAACTGTTGATTTGAGAAACATGACACCTTGGAATTATGGGAATTTAGGTGTAGATAATTCTACTATTGATCTCCATACATATTGTGAAGGAAATCACCCGTGGCAAAATTTTCAAAACGTTCCTAAGAGCGAGTTATGTGCACCAACTCAATCTTATTTGAGGAATGTGTGTGATGTGTGTGGTGGTAAAAATGGTCACCTTCATGGTTGTGCTTATATTTCTTATTTTCCCCCAACCCCTTACTATGATGGTTCTACCTTTTCTTGTGAAGTTAATAGGAACAAAGAACCTGGGAATACGGACCTGAAGGAGATCAAGGGTATGCTAAAGTGCCTTCTGGAGAAAAACAAAAGGCAAGAGGCAACTATTCGCAAGTTGGAGGCTCAATTGAGTCAAGTGGTTGGAGCTTTTAATGCTCAACAAGCCAATATTGAGGATAGCAGCCAAGAAGAGCATGAATTTGAGGTGTTAATTGGGGAGGTCAGAGTAGAACATCAACAACCTAGCCAACTACAATTTGAGGATGTCAATGTTGAAGAAGTGAGACTAGAGCCAGCAAAGGACTTTGAGGATATAAATTTTGTTGACTCTAGGATCATTGATGTTGAGGATGTTGAAAGTCCTGAAGTTCATGTGTTTGAGCGCATTGGTCCACACTCCAAGCATTTTTCCACATTATGTTTGGATGATGATATGGAAATAGAGTCATCTGAACCAAGCGAAGAGTCAAGGAATGAGGAACAAGGTGCATATATTCTGGAATTCTTCTTGCCAGAAAGACAGGATTACATACCTCATACAAAGGTGCAGAATACTATATTATTTCCTTGGGCCAGTTAGATTCGTTCCATCGCCCCATGACCGTAATCATAAGCTTGAATCAAAACTTGGGATTCAATTCATAAGCTCGAGGTGGAGGCAAAAAGTGATTCACGTCGTGCCGCGACGTTAAATCAAGCACTTGTTGGGAGGCAACCCAGCTTTATTTTTTTATATTTTTAATTTAGTTTTTTTTATTGTATTATTCTTGTAGTGTCTATTTTTTTATTTTTAGGAGCATGGAACGCAAAGCTATTGGAAGGATGCAACAACAAACCAAATGGTTGGAACTAAGTGTGAGGTACCCGCACGAAGGACCAAGCTTGGGAGAAGTCTGAGTACACCATGAGTTGTTAGTGCTTCGGCCTTTGGCCTACCAGGGAGTCTATTTTACCCTTTTATTAGTTATGGTGTGCATTGGGGACAATGCACAATTTTAAGTGTGGGGTGAGGAGATTGTGTGGGTGACTTTCAATGCTATTTAAGTTGTGTTAGTTTAATTGAATATTTTTTTTATTTTTTTAGAAAACTAAAAGAAAAAAGTTTGGACTTTTCCCGATGATGGATCTATTAGACAATTTTCTTGAGGGATTTAAGTCTAAAAAACAAATATAAAGATTTTCTTTGTAGGTAGTGTAATAATTCCCCCTTGATTTTTCTTTGTGCCACGGTTCTTTTCCAAGGGTTTTATTTGAACCGGGTGTAGTTAGTCTTTTTTTTAGGAATAAGAGCCATTGTATTGTGTTTTGAATTGAAGCAATATCTCTTGACTTTGTTATGCCTTGAGAATAGTGAGTACTTTGGTTGTGAAGCTTAGGCTCAGTTTTTGACTCTTGTAAAAGTACCTTAAATTTTATGATCTTAAATTTGCTTAACTGCTTTGACTAGAGTGTCTTGATGAAACCAATCCTGAGTGAGTTATGTGCCATGTGTGTGTAAGGATTTGTTATATTCTGTGCATTGCATTTGATGCCTAGAACTTGCCCTGTGTATTTGCAAAGCGAAATAGTAGTTTTGTTCAGTCTTGGAAGTGATATAGGCGTTTCTTTGTTGAGCCAGATATGTATATTTTACTCACCTAATTGTTATGTATCGTAGTTAACCCCTTTGAGCCTGTAATCTTGTTTCTTTGGCAACCACATTACAAGTCTTACCCATTTGTTTGAATTAATCATCTATTTGAACCTTTTAACCTCTCATGAGCACTTGAATTATTATGAACTGTGTAAAAGTTAAAGTGTGGGGTGGTTGGTTTGGCTTTTGAGTGGAACTAATGAAATAAGGAGAAAGGTGCACTGTTTTGAAAAAAGTAAGAGCCACTTGAATTGGAAAAAAAAAAGAAAAAAATAGTTGGATTGTTGTGAAAAAAAAATTCCTTGATAAGTGGTGGCTCTTGATGTAAGTGTGCTTAAAGAAGAATGGGGTAATATACATTGATGTGAAGGTGGAGTTTTGGTTTGACATAAGTATTGGGTTTGAATGTTAAAGTATATGTATTAAAGTGCTTAGGGAGGTGTAGTCACTCTTATATCTAAGTGTATCCTACCCGTCCCGTAGCCTACATTACAACCAAATAAAGTCATAATTGATCCTAGATTGAATGAGCTCGATTAGTGGAGTAGTACATTACGGGCAAGCTTATGGTGCATCTTTTGTGGCATATGAATGTTATTTCTGAGAGTGAGTGAATTCTTTCTATCTTGAGTTCCTAAGTGTTCTTAAATTTTATTGTGTGGAACTACTCTCTTTTGTTGTGTGAGGGCACTTGATTCATGAAGGAAAGGTAATGTCAGTGACCTCTATGTTAGAGTAAGTAGGTGAGTTGTGAATAATGCGTGGTACTTGTGAGTCAAATCATGAGGTGAAGATGTTACGGTTTTGTGCTTAGTCTATTTTAAATACTCTTGGTGTGATGATTTAGGAGAGTTGTTTAAAAAGGTCGTGTCTATAACAAAGTGTAGTTTGATTGCTCGAGGATGAGCAATGGTTCAAGTGTGGGGTGTTGATGATAGGCTATAATTGCGTATTTTAGTCGATTATTACACTCTAATTTACTGCACTTTAGTTGAGTTTGCGCTTTAATCGCTAGTGTTTTGCACTAACGGTGTGTTTTATGCCTTGTAGGAGTGATTTCGAGATATATAGATGTTATGGTATGAATTCAAGTGATTTGGAGCTTTGAAGTCTGAGTAAAAGCCCAAGGAATTAAGCCGGGATTATATTCGGGGATCAACGGATGATAGAGCAACAAAACGAAGAATCGAGTAGGCATATTGTGCACTGTCTAGTAAAATGCACATATCTTTTCGCTCAGAATTCCATTTGGACTCCACAATATATGGTTGGAACGCTAACTCAAAGGGCTACAATTATCATGTTTTACGTTTTTCCAAATTCCAAATGGAAAAGGGTGAAAAACGCGGTCAAAACCGCGACCGCGGATCTAAGGCGGGCTGAGGCAGTATACCTGCCATATACCGCGGTTGTACCGCGGTTGACCGCGGCCGTGGCAGTCCTGACGTGAAATATTGTCCTTTTTCGCGTAGGAGAAGGTATAATTATTTGGGCCCAACCCTACTTGGTATATATACATGGAAAAACGGTACTTTTGAAGGTGGGACACACTTTTGACATAATTTAGACCTAAGGAGGCTAAGGAGACCGGGGATTCGACCTAAGGAGTCAAGAACACACTGGGAGCAAGGCGGAGAATTCTTCAACGAGTTTTTCCTTCCTCTTCCTATTTTTCATTGTTGGTTATGATTTTTAGTATTGTAGTTTTACATACTATTATGAATAGCTAATTTGTTATCTAGGGTTTTTATAGAACCTTTTGTAGGATAAATTCTTGTTATGTTTTTATATAATTGAGCCGTTGGATTTCTCTACTTATTCAACTACGTGTTTATTGTTGTTGATTGAATGACCCTCAATTGACTCTGCCTATTTAGTGTGTACTGCTCGAGAGAGAGTACATATTTAGGTAGTTGTTGAACAACGTTACTCCTAACGTATGTGAGAAATCAATACAGTGGGTTTAAAGGCAGGTTTAGAAATAACAAAGCCATGACATGGTCATAAGGAGCGGTTAGATAAAGCCAACTAGCGTAGTTCGAGAGAATATGTCTAGTGATTGTTGTAGTTGCTCGAGAGAGAATTACGGCACCTAAAGTGCTCACGATCAGTAGAGAATACATTGGCAAAATTATAGGGAACATAGCTAGAAGGATTACGACAATTGGGGAAATCCTAACTCTGGATCTCCTTAATTTAGTCTCCAACCCTTTGTCTCGTTAGTTGATAATTTTACCGCTTATCCTTTTTAGGACTAGAGTTGCGCGTGATCAGTGACTAAGTCACCCTCTCCCTATAAATATAGGGTAATTCATCCCAAATCAGTAAGAATTCTCTCCCTCTACTTTTCTCTGCGATACTCTTCTTCTTCTTTTATTGTTTTATAACGCGTACATCATTTTAAAAAAATTAAACTTCTAAACAACAGCCAAAGTGATAAGAAAGTCAAAGCAATTAACTGATCAGAAATATGGGGCAAGAAGAGAAAAACTACTAGTGTAGTTCACACTGTTGAAATATGTGCCATTGTCTCATCTGAACTTTGAACTTCTAGACTAACCAAATGTGGTCAAAGTAAACGTTGGCATTTGAAGTTAAAATTGTTATTTGCATCATTATTGTATTCCTTTCTTAATTTGTGCTTATCTCGCTTTAGATATTTTTTTATTCTTCCAAATCTCACTTTAGCATTTGAGACTGACGTATTAGATGAATTGAATTTGACATTTTGGCAAAGATATAAAAGAAAATCGGCAAAATTAGGCTTTTTCTTTAAGGACACTCAAAAGTGTCTATTTACACTACCTAAAGGAATCATATCTCGCACCACATATCTATCTTTTTCTCATTTTAAATCTCACTCGCTCAAAACCCGTAGTGTACGCATGATTTTAAACGAAACACCCACGACACAGGTTCAAATCCGCCCGCACCACACCCGCACCGGTTCATTTGCCATTCCTATTGCCAGTCTGCATAAGCTACTGGTTCAAGAACACTTTGATACTCACTATACAACATAACATGTCCGAAGGTGAATATCCATAATCACTTTTACTTTTAAGAAAAATATAATGCACATGCACTTTTGAATTAATTAGCATGTGTGATAAATGTACAGTAAGTTTTTGGCAAAAGAATTTGAAATGTGTCAATGTTTACCTCGAAAATACGAGTAACAATTAAATTTGATTTGTGGTTCTAAAGATATGTGATTTAGTTCAATACTAATTAGTAATCAAGAGAAGTATAACGTATGAAAGAAATGAGTGAATCAAACCAGTGTTACTAGGTAGTATCGACCTCGAGCCTAGTGACCTCGAGATGAATCAAGAACGATAAAGCAAGAATAATAAAGCTAAAGGACAATTCTGATGAACAATAAGCGAGAAAGTAAGAGAGTATATTCTTTGCCAGTGATTAGATGATGTTTGCAAATGATTGGGGTCCCCTTTATATAATAGGGGAACCCTAAATAAGGTACTACAGTAAAGAATCTTATTAGGACAACTGTCTAACAGCCTAGTACAGATTCGTACAAATCTATTCTGGTATTTACGCCATGACCTTAGGGACGTGGCAGGAATCTTGCTCATTCTGTTACAAATCCATAACGGTATTATTTCGAGGTTGAGCATACTCGGCTTCGATACTCATCGTACTTCGATCCTCGGGCATTGCACTCTGTCTTCGAGCTCGAGTCTGGTCCATCGAGCTCGAAGTCGGCCTTGCCTGAACTCGGGCTTAAGACGACCCTCGAGCATGGCAAATCGGACATACCTGATTTCGATCGTATACAGATAGTCCCCGCGTTTCTTAGAGTAAGATGATAAGAAACGATTTGAAGCTCGACTTTTCGGAGTCTTTGATGATGCCGTCATTCCCGTGATGTAGGCGCTCGAAGTGACAGAAACGTCCCGTCGGTTCGTTTCCCCAAAACATTAAATGCATGCCAGTAATGGTCGGCCACTTAGCGTCGCCGAACCGTCGGCGCTCATCTATAAATACGGGGCTCTTCTACGAATTAAAAACTTTACTTCTTCATTATATTCACTCTGATCACCTTTCCTCTTCATCTCTTTCTCTCATCATCTGCTTCCACCGCCCCTTTAAGTGTCGAAAAACGCCAAAGTCCCAAAAAACACCACGCTCCATTACCATCTACATTTCTTAGCTTAGAACTATGGCAAAAACTTCCAAAATAGTCCCCCAAAAAGAGAAGGCATCATCTTCTTCTTCTTCTTCTTCTTCTCGGTCGACCAAACCGGTGGCGCCGCCGACTCTTCATGAAATGACTCCCGCCCTTGCGTGATAAAGAAGGATTTCCCCCCGATATCCCAGGCCGATGCGAACATGTATCTCGATATCGAAGAAGTACCTTAAGGCCATGAAGAAGGACTGTGGCTGGGGAGACGAGGTCGTGGTACAGATCCCAAACCCCGAGGAAAGCATCACTACTCACGTGGAGGGGTTCTTAAGTGTTTACACTTAACCCTTCATGTTAGGTCCCCTTGATCCGGTAGTGATCTGCAAAAGGTACGAGGTTACCCTTGGCCAGATCCATCCTTCCTCTTGGCGCACCGTGATTATGCTGTGCTATATCTCCAGCAAGGCCGAGGGATTAGAATTTACCCTCAACCATCTCATTCGGCTGTGTCGACCTCAGCTGTTTTGAGGGCTCATCAAGCTTCAACGTCGATCAAAAAAGGCCTTTTATGCTAGTAACGATGAGGATAAATATTGAGGCTGGATGATCTGGTTAATTAGAGTGAGGACATCGGATGTCATCCCTAAGAAAAAAATGTCGTTCCCGGAGAGATGGAACTTTAATCATAAGTGAAGTTCTTTTCCAAATACCTACTCATATTCCGCTTTCGTATTTTGTAATGCCTTTACCTCTTCTGTAGTTGTTGCTTGGACACCTCACGCTATCCCCGACCTCGAGGACTGGGTCCGAAAGTTTGCTGCGACCTCCTCGTATGATGAGCGCAAATGGCGCAATTTATCGAGGGGCAAATGGGAGGCCAAACATCATGGTAAGTTCTCTTCTCAGGTTTTTGATACTTTTCTTTTAATGGTGATGTCATCTCACTCATGCTTATTTGTGCAGGCACCGGAGATGTCTTCGAAATGAGGCAAGCCCCGCCCGGGGAAAGGACCGAAAGCCAAAGAGGAAAGACAACAAGAGAACGAGGGCTTCGAAACCCGAAGATCCCCAGGATGAGGGGGCCCCCTACTCGAAAGCCAAGGAGGAAGCTTATCTATGTGGACTTAGATTCAGCCATCCAACATCTAGAAGATAAAGAGAACGAAGGCAAAGTGTCGGCGCTGGTGGCCCGAACTAGGAAACCAGTCGAGGCCGCCAAGTCCTCCGAACCTGAGACCTTGCCTCATGATGAAGGAACTCCGAAAAAAGACTCGGGCAAAGCCCTCGAGTCCCCCGAGATCGAGATCATTCCCTCTCCTTCAACAAGTACGCCGGAGGGGACAAGTGCTGAGAGGGCCAAATCTAATCAGAGTGCCCCGAGTGAGGAGCTCGGGGCCATGACAGTGGGTCACTCACATTCTCTACCATCTTACTCCGAGGAGGCAATAAAGGACGCTCGGGCTCTGCGAACGCTCGACCCAAGCAAGATTCTCGAAGAAGATCCTTTTTGGGATTGTTTCACCGGGGTTGACGATGCCGTTGACCTTAATGATGCATCCACCCTCTTCGAAGAGGCTCAACATCTCTTCTCTTGGGTAAACACTAACTTTTATTGTTGTAATTTTCTTTTTTCTCCCCTTTTTTTGACTGACATGTCTTCGTTTCATGTGTAGGCCATCATCAAGTTCAGGGCTGAGCTGAGCCAATGTGAGGCCGAGCTCAGGAAGGCTTCGGATGAAGAGAAGGCCCTAAGGCTCCTCTGTAGCCAAAAAGAGGAGGAGCTCAAGGACCTTCGTGCTGACTTGGCCAAAGCTCGAAAAAACGAGGTCGAGCTAGACGAGCAGGTAACCGTGATTTTAACAGAGTATGGTCTTCTTGGTCCTACTGCGGATGCTAACACTTCGATGTCTCAGCTGCAGCAAAAATTGGAGATGATTGGGCAGCTCCGGGGCGAGGTCGATCAGGTTAAGGCTGACTGCCACCAACGGAAAGAGAGCATGGATCGGCTTGCTGCGATAAAGAAGCTGCTCTAGCCCAATTGGCATCGGCTGAAACTCAACTCCGAGGCATTAAAGTGATTAATCTGGCCCAGGCCAAGAAAATTGAGGAGCTAGAGAAAAAGCTTGCTAGAGCCGAGGCCGAAGTTGCACAGGCCAAGGCTGAAGTTGAGAAAACGAAGGCTAAGACTGATAACACCATTGCCATATACTTAAGAGATGCCGAGGATGTTCAAGCGGAGCTAAGAGAGGCCTCCGACCGAGAAAAACGTAGTAATGATTTGTCCAAGTGCCAAGACCGGAGGGAGACTCTCGAAGAAATCCACGCCCGAGGGTTCGACCTCACTAAAGAAATAGCCCAAGCAAAGGTGCTGGAAACCGATGCCAGGTTTCTCGTTTCTTCCGATGATGAAGATGTTGTTAGTGGTTCTGAGGGCGGGGGAGATGAGGAAGGATTCCTCGAGGAGGAGGAGGTTCCCGAAGATATAGCTCCCGAGGATGCATTTCCTGAGGAAGTGGCTCCCGAGGATGTGGCCTGAAATAGATTAGGTTCTTTTTTGTTTCTTTGTTTTTGTGTAAGGGCCCCTCGTGGGTGTTGTAAATGTCTTTTGTAAATAAATACAAAGAATTCCTTTGCCTCGTCCCTGATTCGTACTGGATTCCGCATTGTCTTTATATTGTGGAAGTTTTTGATAACAACCCTTAGGTTTTTTATTGATTGATGGGCGATCTTTATAATAGGATACATCTTAAGGTTTTTGCTAATCCTCGAGCTAAGCTTAAGTTGATTTGACGCGAGCTCGGATGATGGGACTCTTGAGTCCGAGTTGAGTGAGAGCGAGGTCTCGAACTCTATATGTTTTGGCCCTTAGACCTTTTTATATCGGCCCTTAGGCTCTTTTAGGTTGGCCCTTAGGCTCTTTTAGGTCAGCCCTTAGGCTCTTTAAGTTGGGCCACTTCGGCCTCTGAGACGACTTATAATTTTTCCCTCTTTTAGGCTAAAAGACTTAGTTAAAACTTCTTTATGCCTTAGCATGCATTTTTTGTACCCGTTGGGTTTCTCAAAGGTTCTATCGATCGAAACCTTATTTGTAATTCGTTTGTGTAACGATAATCGAATACTTCTTGAGGTTTTTTCGAAGGCTGATGTTATCGAAGCCTTTAAATTATTCGAGGGATGATTTCATCGAAGCCCTTTATCATATACTTTTGCCGAGGGTAGCCTGATTTAACCGGTTTTTCAAAGTGTTTGAAGGATTTTAATTTATGGCGGAAGTCGGACGTCTCCGAGCCGCATTATTTCGGCCGTAGCCTTTTTATATGACCGTAGTCTTTAATATGGCCGTAGCCTTTAATATAGCCGTAGCCTTCGGGTATGTCTCTCGGACTTGTTTCCTGATAACCTTTCGAACTTGTTCGAAAGGTTAGTCCCCGAGTATGATGGCCTTGGCCTTTTTATATCGAGGGGATGCCTTTTTGAGGTCTTATGGGTTCGAGTTTTCGATGACTCGGATGTGTTGACTGTTGATGACAGTCCCCGAGTATTCGGGGTGCATTTGCATTCTGGCTCTGGAGCCGTTTGTCGTAGGATTATAAGTATGAAGCTCGTATAGTAGTAGACTACTTTGAGACACAAAGTGTTTTGATATAGAAAGAATGCTTCTTTGAATAATTGATACATGCGTACATGTTTTTCCCGTCGGGGCTCGACTATTCTACATGGACACGATTTATCTGACCATTTGGCCCATTACAAAGTTCTCCTATCGAGGCCCTCTTTGGTGTGAAGTATTATCCTCAAAAATATGACCTCTGAGGGTGATGCCTCCTAGTATTCGAGGTTGATTGAAAAGAAGCCTTGGATACTGTTGAGTTCTCCTTAGGTAGCACATAGTTGTTGCCTCATTAAAAACCTCGCCGGTACATTTGGGACAAAATCCGATCTAAGGGAACTCCCTTAACATCTCGTCGTTCCTCTGTTTTATCTTAAAAATGTTCGATTTCCTCGTTGCCACCTTTATGGCCCCGGCGTGTGCTTTCACAAAGGCGTCTGCTAACATAGCAAACGAATCGATAGAGTTCGGAACCAAGTTGTGGTACCAAATCATGGCCCCTTTCGACAAAGTTACCCCAAATTTTTTCAACAATACTGACCCAATCTCATCATCATTCAGGTCGTTTCCTTTAATCCCGCAAGTATATGAGGTAATATGTTCATTAGGGTCGGTTGTCCCGTTATATTTGGGTATATCGGGCATGCGAAACTTTTTAAGAATGGGCATCAGATCCGCGCTCTTAGGGAATGGTTTTTGTATGAACTTTTTGGCATCCAAACCTTTCAAGATCGGGGGTGCTCTCGGTGTTTGGTCAACACGGGAGTTATAAGTTTCCACCTTTTTGTCATTGTCTTCAATCTTCTTTTCCCTGGACTCGATCCTCTTGGTGATCTCTTCGAGCATTCTCATAATGGTGGGGTCAGTCCCCGAGCCATTTTTGTTTGACCTCTCTGGCGCCGGTTCAGCACGTCGAGTGTTTTCTGGTTCGGCTATACTCAGAGTTTTATTCTGACTCTAAAGTTGAGCGATGGCAATCTGCTGAGCTTGCAGCATCTCGAATATCACTTGGAGGCTGACTCCCCCATCTCTTATACCTTGTGTTCCTTGGCCCCCAGATCGGGCTTCCCTGCGTACACTTCCTCCGGGGTCTGCGCCTAAATCTGCATTCAAAGCAATGTGCAAATTAACATCAACTGCTTCCACATTTGGCACTTTCCCAGGGTTTATCGGTGGTACACAGACCCCTACATTGTTGTTTTCCCCATGAGATCCAAGACCTTCGTTGTCGTGAACAGGTGCATTTTGCGGGTTTGACATGTTTAATCCTAAGAACAAAAAAATCTTGACAAGAACAAGTGTGAAAATAACGTGTGTTATCAGAATCAGTACTGAAATAATCACTATTATCTTTAGCCCCACGGTAGGCGCCAAACTGTTTACCTCGAAAATACGAGTAACAATTAAATTTGATTTGTGATTTTAAAGATATGTGATTTACTTCAATACTAATTAGTAATCAAGAGAAGTATAACGTATAAATGAAAGAAATGAGTGAATCAAACCAGTGTTACTAGGTAATATCGACCTCGAGCCTAGTGACCTCGAGATGAATCAAGAACGATAAAGCAAGAATAATAAAGCTAAAGGACAATTCCGGTGAACAATGAGCGAGAACGTAAGAGAGTATGTTCTTTGTCAATGATTAGATGATGTTTGCAAATGATTGGGGTCCCCTTTATATAATAGGGGAACCCTAAATAAGGTACATTTCCATCTACAGTAAGGAATCTTATTGGAACAGTTGTCTAACCGCCTAGTACAGATTCATACAAATCTGTTCCGCGATTTACGCCATGATCTTAGGGACGTGGCAGGAATCTTGCTCATTCTGTTATAAATCCATAACGGCATTATTCGGGGTTGAGCATACTCGGCTTCGATACTCATCGTACTTCGATCCTCGGGCATTGCACTCTGTCTTCGAGCTCGAGTCTGGTCCATCGAGCCCGAACTCAGCCTTGCCTGAACTCGGGCTTAAGACTACCCTCGAGCCCGGAAAATCGGGCATACCTGATTTCGACCGTATACGGTCAAAATTCTGCTTTTTGGTGTATGTACTTGGCGCCCCGACAAGCAGATCGGTTTCTGAATCTTTTACCATTTTTGGATTGTTTGGAGTTGCGCATGATTTTCTGTCCCTAATAAGGTTTCTCCTTTTCCTAGTACCTAGTGCACTTATACTTGATAGTATGATTTAGTGCAGTTTTTGTTCCCCTTGATAAGACATCACTGTCATCCCACTTTCATAAAGAATCATCGGAGAGAAGAAAATACGAGGGGCAAATTATGCTAATTTATGATAAATTGAGATAAGAATATATATACAGATTAACCGTGGCTAAATGATATATACTTAAGACATCAAGTGGGGGTTAAGCTTCGTTGTGGTGCTTTTATTGCTTAGTTGGTGATTAATAAAATGATCAATTACCAAAAAAATGATACTTGGTAAATAGGAGCATATGAAAAACACATGTCGTACACTCATTGTTTTGGTGCATGGATTGGATCCTAATATAGTAAGTATTTTCTTCGTAATGTTTGTAGGTAATGCTGGCACAGGGATGATGCCAGCTCTATCTTGGAACTTTCCAAAAATATAGAAACCTTACACAAAAAAAGGGTGTGGG
>NW_017672500.1:174006-187560 GCF_001879085.1 Nicotiana attenuata
GGGAGGAACGTTATTAGGGACAGAAAAGTGTATATAGTACCTCATCACTTCAAGTATCTAAGGAATCCTGCTTTATCCCCTTAGGGATCGTTTGGTTGCCGGTTAGAGTTATGCAGGTATTAGTTATGTAGGGATTAGTTATGCAGGGATAAGTAATGCAGGGATTAGTTATGCAGGTATTAGTTATGCAGAGATTATTTTTTTGAATGTTTGGTTTGGTATTAGAAATTGATATACATTATATAAATTTTAAAGTAAAATGCTTGTTTACAACTATACCCCTGGCCTTCTTTTGCATTGTTTTTTCTCTCTTTCCATTTATGTAGGAAACAATTTAGTTAGGAACTTTGGGTGTTACTTTCACTTCTTCGTCATACTAATGAACTATGTGAAGTTTAGACATATTTGATTTTCACTTCTTAGTTTTAGTATTTCCATTTTCTAGTGGCTTCTCCAGTTTGCTTTTGCTAGTTTGTTCTTTAAAAATGAGAGAAGACAAGGTATATAGTTGGCAAGTGAAAGCAAGTGAAACCTGTTGACGGGTTGGGAGAGAAATAAGGAAGCCTTATGTGTAAAGTGATAGGGGTAAATTTGTCATTTCAGTATTTTATCCATGTATTACTAAAACATGTATTAGTTATTCCATCTTCTACCCCGCATAAAATAATATACAGATTGACTCATAACTTATACATGTATTATTTATGCATAATTGAAAAATGTCAACCAAACATGGTATTAGTTATGCAAAATTTTATACAAAATAACTATTGCCTACCAAACATGGTATAAGTTATGTTACCCCTTATACATGAATAACCTTTCTTCTAACCAGCTACCAAACGACGCCTTAGTGCACCTATCTGAGTATGAATTTGGATTAGTCAGACCAGTAAATTTCGGATATTGAACAAGAAAAGTACCTAAAGAATCATCTCACACCAGAAACCTCTCGTTTTCACATAAGCATTTTAGCTTTTAGGGTTTAGTTGCTACAAAGAGATTTTTTAACCTAAATAATCCATTATTTAAAATAAATAACAAAAATAATACAATATATTGAAATATATTAAGCATTTTCAGAAATAGATTATACGTATGTTGGAGTAACGTTTTAGGTAATAGAGTATTATTTCCAGAATATCAAATTAAGTTGACGGCTAAACAGAGGTATAAAACGTTACTGTGAGTAACATTTACTGTTTCGTTACGCCCGGTAATTGACATTGATTTTACGACCATTGAAGCTTTGTGAGCTATCATCCATTCAATTTCCAACTGTATCTGACAGAGCGATACACAATCACTGCATTAGGTGCTAGAAAAGTATAGTCAGAAAGAAAAAAACAAAAAAAATACATTATGTTGCTTATTTCTGCAATTCCAGTGCAGGATGCATCTAACCGTAGCCATCATCTCCTAAAGTTATTTTATCTATCTTTGGACCCCGAAGCAACTCGAGCAACTCGAGCTACTTTTACTTTTAGATTAATCAGCACATCCACAGAAAATATCGTTGATACTTCATGTACGTTGAGAAATTCAAACTCAGAATGCTAAAATTATATAAAAGCAGCAACATGATATTAAAGGACATTACACTGATTTAGTCCTGTATTCATATCGAAATCTTGAAACCACAGAATGGAAGGCTAGAAAGCAAAGAACAAGAGAAGAAAACTATGGTTGCTCTATATTAGGCTAAAGTCCTCCTAATCAACCATACAAGTCGGATTTTTGGAGGTATAATATGACCATAAGTGAGGAACAATCTTCTACGTAGTAAAGATCTCTACTGCAGTCGCATGTAAGGCAAAGTTGGTTAACAACTATGCGATACAATCTTGTGATCTTCACCACTGTGATCATCTAGTTGCTATTAATTTCATAAATCACAGTATCAAGGACCTAGAGATGATATGATTCCACAGAAACACAAAGTGACGAAGATGAATAGATAAATCCAGTACATAACCACTTATCATAGTTACAAAAAAGAATTACAACAAACAGTTTCCCCATATACCACTTTCAAATTCACATACACAACAAAATCCAGCAACCGTATAGAAATGTAAGCAACACACAATATAGAAATAAAAAATGTCTTACAAACAGGTGTGCCAGTTTAGATATACAATAATCAAGCTTTAGAGGCTTATGCAGCACCTTGTTTCAAGGCTCTGTCCAGTCTTGCCTCAAATGGAGTTGAATGCCAATTCACTCTCTTATCCTGCATTGTCATGAGAGCCTCTTAGTACCTAGTGATTGTGTGTAAGCAAGTTGTATCATTACTGAAAAAAACTTCATATCAACCTTACCTCTCTGTACTTGCTAGTTGAGTTTGGTATGCCTTTAAAAGAAGAAGCTGACCCGGAGTCTTTTGCAGACCCTGATGGATTCCAATAGGTCCCAACACTTCCTATGATAGGCATATCATCAGGGCTCCGACTGGGTGATTTCCTCGGGGAGGAAGACGCTGACATCTGTTTCAGCTCCTCAACCGTCAAGGCACCTAAAATCGGTCTGTCTTCAAAGCTCATCACAGAGTTGGAACCTTGTGACATGCTCTTTTCTGAGCCAGCCTTCTTAGTATTGTCAGGTGTAACCAACCAATTTGAGAGACTAGCATCAACTCCAATTTCTTGATCCTTAGGCTTTGGCCTGAAACTAGATGAAGATGATTGCTTAAATGTCGGTTCTAAACTGAATGAAGCACGAGGCCCTTCTACTTCTGAGATAAAATTTTCCTTCTGTGGCAGCATCTTCAAGGGTTCTGCTGCTTTAGATTTAATAGTTTTCCACTGACTGAGGTTTTCCACAGGGTTCAACACAGGATGGATATAAGCACTTCTATCTCTTACATATCCTTTTGTTTCGCCCTTTCTCATTTCCTTCTCAGGCACGCCAAACATCGCAGGACTATCCACTTCCTCCTCTTCATTCACTAGATGAAAGGACTTATCATCAGCCTTAGATCCCACTGATGCAGTTACCACTGATTCAGACCACACTTGAAGTCCACCTTCACAATCGGAATCCCTGCCGTAGTCTTCATCATCGAGATCATATTCGTCGTCCAAGTCACTGTCACCAAAATCCTCAGCCTCATCATCACTGTCTCTGCAGTTCTGATACCTGTGGTTTGGAGGGTATGATCCAACACTAGATATGGCTGAACCCTCTTCAGAGGAAGAGTTGGACTGGCTTGATTTAGCAAGGCAACCCTCCTCTTCTTCGTTTTCACCAGCTTTCTTGGTTTCGCGTAAAGAATCTGTACTTTCATAGATTGAAACAGGATCATATGTAGTGACCTTTGAATCAAAGGTAACTCTTTTTCTAGCACTCAAGCTCAGTTGTTCCTCAGACCTATCTCTGCATCACAAAAATCCATATTATTTAACTTGGTAAAATGTAGTGGAAAATATAGAAAACAAACTAAAGGTGCTAAATAAAGTCAATAACTCACTGTGCTTCTGCAACCAAGTTCCGAGACCCATCATCTCTACATCACAACAATCCATATCATTCAACTTAGTAAAATATAGTGGAAAAGATAGATAATAAATTTAAGACACTAGTAAAAGCAGTAACTCACCGTGCTTCCGCAACCAAGTTCTCAGAGAAGGGTTCCTTCTCTATGATGCTTTGTTCAGTGGAGATGGTGCTTTTTGGAGGATCCCTACAGACATGTTTCTGCAGCAAAATTTTAGCTTTTACTTTGTTTATATGAATCCCAAAAGAAAAAACAGATAAAAATCATAGCTCTACTAATTAGAACTTACAGGACCAAATAGTATACATAATCAAGAAATTTCCAGATTATCCACTTAATTAACCCTAATGGGAGTAAAACCATATACTGAACTTGACTATAGCTCAAATTTAGATCAAATAGGAGAGAATTTCAAGAATTAATTTTTCTTCTACCTTAGGAGTATAGCAAGTAATAAAGGGTCAGTCCAAGACACTCACTTAATCAAGAATCTGGAGTAAAATTTGATTTTTAACTTGTTTAAATGATTCTAAAAGACAAAATCATAGCTCTATCCATTTGCCCAAAAACTGTTAGCGTAGAAATGTCCATCATCATCAGCTTAATTAACCCTAAACCCAGTAAAACCAACTTCCACAATATAACCTAAAGCTGAAATCTTGCTCAAACACAAGAGAATTTCAGGAATTCACTTTCCAAGAATTTCATAAATAGAAAAACTAAAGAGTAACCAGAAGGGTTATTCTGAAAAACATACTTGGTCTGGAGGGATGACTTTGTGCCTCTGTTTGCGACGTTTCTTGTCCTTATCACCACCAAAACACCCAAGAAAACAACCCATTTAAGCAGCAACCCAAAATTGTTGTGAACTCAAATCTTGGTTTCAGATTTGGATTCTGTTCCAGCCAAGAATGGTGGAGAAATAACAAAGGGGTATTAGCCAAGAATCCTCATGATGATAGCAGAGGAGGAGCGTTTGAAACGGTCAAGAAATTTGGTAGGGAGGCTAAGACAGGAAGGGGGGAAAAGGGGTTTATTACTTTGAAAAAAGTGCAAGTGACCGTTACACTTGAGTGGATAATTGTGGGGTTTTTTTGTGCGAGAGAACAGCCTGTATTACCAACGTTACGTATCAGAGCCGTGGATTTTGTTACTTTATTTTTATTTCTTTCTTAATACTCCCTCCGGTCCAAAATAAGTGATTTTTTGGGTGTTTTCATACATATTAAGAAATTCACCTTTTAGTATTAGTTAGCAATAGAATTGACCATATTAACTTTTACTATCTCACATAAATACTCCTAACACATATTCCAACACTATTTACTCCATGGACAATGTAGGAAAAAAAAAATTAATTCATTCTTGAAATCTGGAAAAATTACTTATTTTGGACCACAAGAAAAAGGCAAAAAAATCACTTATTTTGGACCGGAGGGAGTAATTATTAATAGTGGTGGGTTAAAAAGAATTTTATAATATGAACTACCGGATAACTATTCATAATAAATGCAATTAATAAATCAAAATTTTAAAGTAAACAATTTGCTATAATAGAATAATAAAAAATCATACCATTAGTGCATATAATCTGAATCTTTTTAATAACCTTTTCACTTCTATTTTCGGAGGGACGAGATTCGAACATTATAACTCAAAGCAATCACTAACTCTACTGAAATAACTATAACCAGATTTAATTAGCCTATCTTATGAGATCCGAACCACATTATCTGGTAAATCCTTTTGTTATAATTTTTTTTCCTATTTTTGCAGCTCCCTCTAGGTGATGAAGTAGGCGTTTGGACATAAGAATTGTAATATTCCCAAAAGCGCTGAAAATTTTTTTTAAGTGAATATGGTATTTAAAATTTACCCCGTTTGGCCATAAGTTTTGCCAAAATAGATTTGAAATTTGTTTTCAAAACTCATGTTTGGCCATAAATTTTGCTCATATTTTGGCCAAATTCCAAATCTCAAATCTCAAATTCCAAAATGGGCCAAAATCCCAAAACTTGGGAATTATATACATGTTTTTCCAAAATAAAGTTGGAAAATATGTTTTGAAAACGTATGTCCAAACACATTTTCATCTTCAAACCAAACTTCACCCAAATCAGATTTTCAAAATAAATTTGGGATCTATGGCCAAACGCTAGCTTAAAGTTGTGTTTGGACATAAATTTTAGTTTGAGTTGTTTTTGAAGTTTTGTGAGTGATTTGAATGAAAATTTTGAAAAACAGCTTTTTGGAGTTTTTCAAATTTTTGAAAATCTCCAAAATACATCTTCAAATGAAAAAATTGAAATTTTATGAACAAACGCTGATTTAGAACAAAAGTGAATTTTTTTTTGGAAAAAAAGAAAAAAAATTGTATGTCCAAACGGGCTCGAAGTATTTCCTCTATCTCAACTTGTTGGGAACTAATGTTTATTAAAACTAATTTGATTAATTTTTGATATTAAACAGAGTAGATTTATTTTTTTGAAGCTAAGATTAAATATTCATAAGTTACATGAAAACAACAGTAAGTTAAAATACTCCTCGTATCAAAATGACAATTGAATCTTAAATGTTAGTCAAAATTCATTTAATTTTTCAAATATTTTAATATAGAGAGATTATTAATGGCACCCACTCTCCTTAAAATCAGGCAACGACACACATACTTTTGACTCGTCAATTATATTTGTTTATTTTATTTCTTATTCTCCTTCAAATTTTATAGGGATATGCAGTTTCCTCTTCCAGATTTAGCACTATAACTGCATTCTTATAATTGTTTTTCTCGGAAAGCTTTCCTTTTTCTTATTCACAATAAGCTAAGACATGTTTTAAAAAACAGTACTAAGTTGGATAAATGTCAAATTACCTAAGTGTGGTTTGTGACTTAACAAAAATTATTACTTCCATTTCTCCTCAAATTAGTTTGTGGGTAAAGTTGAATAAGCAATAAAAAGAAGTCAAAGTTGCGAAGCAAAATGTAGTTTAAAATAAAGAACAAGGTATATGTTTGACTTAAAATGTTATCGAACAATTTTTAAGCAAATCAATCAATATACAAGGAGGGGTAAATCATAGTCAATCATAATTAATACTAGATCGAAAGACAGAAGAGTAAAACGAAAGATTTAATAGAAATAATAATTGGGAGATTTCATTCATCATCGAAATTTACCCTGCCTCCCCTTGGAGAGGTCCAGGAAATTACAATTTTGTTGTCTTCTTCGAGAACTGTTGAATGTGAAGAATCTCCCTTTCTTTCTCCCTTTGGGCTCCATCGGCCCTCTCGGAGTCTCTCTCTCTAGGTGTTCTTATGTTGGTGGATGATCAAGAAAATGATGGAGAAGCCCCCCCTGGTTCGAGTCTTCTGCCCTCTATTTATAGTCGAAAATGTCTCATTCATATCTTATCTCGCCTGGGTCGAGGGGGTGATTTCCCCTCATGAAGGGATCTCGACCTCGACGCTTGTTTAGTGACCAGTGCGGGTCGGACGAGGTCGAGTTCATTAGCCGCCACTGCAGGGTAGTTGGGACAGGGTTATTACCGCCGTGGTCGAGTGGTCAGATTTTGACCAATACAGTTAGTCCCTCCGTCTGTTAGGGTCGTATCCTACCGACCTCGACGGACGGATCATGTTTGTGACGTAATCATATTGAGAGTGATGTGCATATTATTCCTTAGTCATGTCATGAGTTTTCGGAACGGCCCGGAGGGGTCTCTCTGATACACTTGTACCGTTATGACGGTATCGAAGCTGAAACGACGGTTGATAAATGGAGCAGCACTTCGTGTAAGTAGTCATAGTAGCGCATGTTCCCGAGAAGCTGAATCGTTTCACGCCTGGTTAGATCCTAGTGGCGACCGTTGGTTTTTGCGCTCAGAGAATTCGTGTCCTATAAATTGGATGAGCCTTGTCATTTGTCTCTCATATTTCTTCGCTTGTCTTTGAGAGGATTTTTAGGATATCTCTCTCTTGGTCAGTTTGAGCTTTTTCTTTGCCTCTTCTCTTGCAGCATTCTTATAACCTTTCTATCTCTCCAACAGAGTTCCCTTCTCTTCCTCTGGGTTAACGATGGCGAGAACTTCCTCTCACGATAATCTTCCGGCTATCCCGCCGGCGACTGAGGATCACGCTCCGGCAGACGGGGATTCAGACCTGATGGAAAGCGAGGAGGTCCCTTCAGTAGAGGAAATTTTGTTCCGCCCGGGGAAGGCGGTGGTAGACTTCAGCGCCGATGGGGGCATGGAGCATGTAGATATTAAACCCCTTATGGGGGAGGTCGGAATAAAGGAGTTGAGGGAGCGATGGGGCATTCCCAGTTACATCGAGATGGTACCGGCCACAAAGGACGAAAGGGTCCAGATAGACCGTCCTGGGATCTGCTCGTTCTACGCTTATCCATTCCTTGTGGGGTACTCACTTCCGCTTCCAATGTTGGTGGTCGACTTCTGTCGCTATTATGAGGTGCGCCCTGCCCAAATTTCTCCTTATTTGTACAAGCTTTTCCTTATGTTCATCAAGTACGCGGAGCTGGCCGGTCGTGAGGTCACTCTGAGGCACGTGCTCAGCCTATTTGCTCCTCAAAGGATTCGCGGCACAATGATCCACGCGCGTCCTCGTGGTCGAAAGGTTTGGTGGTCAAGATGGATGACAGGAACAACCGCCGTTTCTTTGATAATTTTCTCTATGTGCGGACCGAGCACCTCGTGGCGGACCCGACTGGGTTTCCGGTAGTGTGGAATTTTGCCCGTAAGTCTTCGCCCTTGGCTAACAGAGTCTGTTTCGGTCTCTTCCTCTCTATATCTTGTGTTGCATATACTGATTCATCTCGATGTTTTGCAGCCGAGAAGGTACCACCACCTCCTTTGGAGAGGATTCGGGAATGGGTCGAGGCCATCCTTCCCCATACAGCAGGAGTTCGTACATGGGAGACTTTTCTTTGGTGATTCGGACGCAGGGTCCTTACAGTTGAGATAACGTCCTTACTTTCTGAACTTTCTTCTGTATCGATCTTACTTTTCGAGCCTTGTTTGCCGTGATTAGGGAGGGTTCGCAGAGCCAGGACCCCTCAGTTGGCGTTCTGTCGTCCGGCTGCATCCGCTCGTATCAGTGCGGTACCTACAGCTCGTCCTTCGTCGAGGGCGGCGTCGGTGGAGTCAGTGGCTTTTACCACACCCACCCAGACTATGTCTCGGGATGAGGGCCCATCTGGCATCGTCCGTCCTCAACCTGACTCGCCGTCCACCGGGGAGGAAGAAGGGCCGTTGAAGAGGCAGAGAGTAGGTTTCGAGATGGCTCCCCCGATAGTGATCAACTTGGATTCTCCCCCGGCAAACCCAGAGGGAGGTGTTGCTGCAGCGTCTACCGCCGAAGGGGAGCGGATAGTCGGAGCTGCTCTCGTTAGCCAGGGCCAGGAGGACTCTGCTGCTACCACAGCCCGATCGGGAGTTCTCGCTGCGGATGTCGCAGAACATCTCGTTGTAGCGGAGGATCGTTCCCCTAACGCTACCGTCGTGACCTTGAGTGCGCCGCTATCATTTTCAGCAGCGGAGAGGGGGAAGAGTGTAATGGTCGATGAATACGAGTTTGAGTCTGACTTGGACCCTGATGACGTTCGGATGTTCGAGGAGGGCATTACCCACTCGGTGGTCAACGCAGAGAGGTCGGCCCGCCTCGTTGAGATTCCTGCCGACGTGAACATGTTAAGTCAAGGGGGTAGCCTGGTACCACAATTCAGCCTACTGTGTTCTGAGGCCGAGAACGAGTCCCTGAGGAGTGTTTCGGATGTCGAAGTGATGGACGAGGTGGCTGTGATGGGCTTACGGGTATGTTATATCAGGATTCAGTTTATTTCTCCTTTATTGTGGAGTGGGCATAAGTTTGACTGTTCTTCTTGTTTTGCAGACGTACATGTTGGAGGTAGAGAATATTCGTAGGGCCAATGTCCGGTCGAGGATCTTTTTGCAGATGCTGGGAAAATACAGTCGCTATCGCGATAGATGTCGCGAGTTGCATGAACGGTTAAGAAATGATCCCCGTAACCGGGCATTGGGCGAAGAGTTTGAGAGGAAGGACCGTGAACTAGTGCAGGTGCTCCGCAGCAGGAGTGAGCTCGAAGAGCAAATCCACCTCAAGGACGAGGAGCTCGAGGTGGGAAGAGGGGTCGCCGCGGAGTGTGAACATCTGCAGGGCAAGTTGCAAGCACTACAGTTGGAAATGGAGCAAAGCCAGGCCAGAGCTGCGGAGGTAGACTCTGAATGGAGAGTGAAGCTGGCTGCACAGGAAGGTAAGGTCGCCGATTTGGAACGCATGGAGAGGGATGCTTTGATGAGGGCGGCGACCTTTGAGGCAGCGGTTCGTGTTCATGAGTCCGAGCGAGAGTCGGAGAGGGCTACTGCGGCCCTTAAAGAGGCGAGGCTTGAGGAGAGAATCGGCAAGATTGATCAGGAGGCCCAGGACTTGTCGGATCGGGTTGCGGCCTTGGAGGAGGAGAATCAGCGACTGAGGGCCCTGGTCGGACCGTCCCGTGCTGCTGTTCCTCGCCAGGCTCATGAACTCTGGGTTTCCGCTGAGGCTCAGCGTGACATTTTCAAGAACTTGTTGGAGGTGGGCACCGTGTCTGAGGCGGCTTTCGAGGAGGCACGCCAGAAAGCTCGCGAGGCTCGAGCCAATTATGGATATGATATGGCGACACAGAAGCCGATGGTGGTGCAAGTGGTGATGACGATGGTCCTTATGGAAGTGATGATGGTGACGGTATTGGCGCCGAGTGAGAGAGACTCCTGTTTCGTTGTTTGTGTTGGTTTGTTTTCTTTGGTTACACCGATGGGTGTTTGTCTGTTCCTTGTTTTCTTCGTAGATTTTACTCTTTCGGCCGGTTCGGACCGGATGTAAGCGGCGATGGTCCGCATTTCTGACTCCGTTAATAAAGAATTCTTTCTCGCTATTTGCCTTGAATTTCATTTCTTTATCGGTTTGTGATTTGGTTGCGGGGGTGGAACTCGTCTTAGTTCGAGTGAGGTCGAACTTTGATACTTTGATGACGAAGGCACTTAACGTAAGTCCCAGTTCGAGCGAGGCCGAACTGTAATACTGCAATGGCGAAGGCACTTAACCTGAGTCCCAATTCGAGCGAGGTCGAACCGTAATACTTTGATGACGAGGGCACTTAGCCTAAGTCCCAGTTCGAGTGAGGTCGAACTGTAATACTTTGATGGCGAAGGCACTTAGCCTGAGTCCCAGTTCGAGCGAGGTCGAACTGTAATACTTTGATGGCGAAGGCACTTAGCCTGAGTCCCAGTTCGAGCGAGGTCGAACTGTAATACTTTGATGGCGAAGGCACTTAGCCTGAGTCCCAGTTCGAGCGAGGTCGAACTGTAATACTTTGATGGCGAAGGCACGTAGCCTGAGTCCCAGTTCGAGCGAGGTCGAACCGTAATACTTCAACGGTGAAGGAACTTAGCCTGAGTCCCAGTTCGAGCGAGGTCGAACTGTAATACTTTGATGGCGAAGGCACTTAGCATGAGTCCCAGTTCAAGCGAGGTCGAACTGTAATACTTTCATGGCAAAGGCACTTACACTGAGTCCCAGTTCGAGCGAGGTCGAACTGTAATACTTTGGTGGCGAAGGCACTTAACCTGAGTCCAAGTTCAAGCGAGGTCGAACTGTAATACTTCGATGGGGAAGGCACTTAGCCTGAGTCCCAGTTCGAGCGAGGTCGAACCGTAATACTTCGACGGCGAAGGCACTTAGCCTGAGTCCCAGTTCGAGCGAGGTCGAACTGTAATACTTTGATGGCGAAGGCACTTAGCCTGAGTCCCAGTTCGAGCGAGGTCGAACTGTAATACTTTGATGGCGAAGGCACTTAGCCTGAGTCCCAGTTCGAGCGGGGTCGAACTGTAATGCTTTGATGGCGAAGGCACTTAGCCTGAGTCCCAGTTCGAGCGAGGTCGAACTGTAATACTTCGACGGCAAAGGCACTTAGCCTGAGTCCCAGTTCGAGCGAGGTCGAACTGTAATACTTTGATGGTGAAGGAGTCCCAGTTCAAGCGAGGTCGAGCTGAATGATTATCTGTCTGACTGTGGCATTCAGGTTGCTTCAGGGTAATTTTCGATTCCTCGTTTGCAGTGCCTTTGCGCCGGTTTTCGGCCTGACACGGTATGAGGATGAGAAGGAGCCGAAACGGGGGGAGCTTCTCCACCTCCGCGATCCGGGAATAACTTCTTAGTGTCTCTTTTGCTTCGATCCGGGAAGAACTAAGTGCTTTCACTAGGAAATCCCCACAGACGACGCCAAATTGTTTGACTTAAAAGTTATCGAACAATTTTTAAGCAAATCAATCAATATACAAGGAGGGGTAAATCATAGTCAATCATAATTAATACCAGATCCAAAGACAGAAGAGTAAAACGGAAGACTTCGTAGAAATAATAATTGGGAGATTTTATTCATCATCGAAGTTTTTCCTGTCTCCCCTTGGAGGGTCCAGGATATTACAATTTTGTTATCTTCCTTTCCGAATTGTTGAAACTTGAAAGTGGAGAATCCCCCCTTATATAACGGAGGGGCTCTGTTTTAACTCCCGTAAAGATAAAGATAAAATAAATGCTATAAAGGGACCGATTGTTGCAAGGTCGTCCTTTGTACTGTTCTTGAGTCGTCCCCTTCAGCCGGACTTGTGTGTATACGGTTGGTCGTGCTTACTTGGGGACGTGATCAGTCAAATTCGACCACATACAATTACCGCCGTGGCCGAGTGGCCAGATTTTGACCAATATAATTATGCTTGTTTAGCTTGACGTAGTCAGTGATTAGTTTAATTATAGTATTATTTATTTCATTAATAAGGTCCATATTACCGAGTAAAGAAATATCTTAAAGTCATTTTCCAATAGCCGGTGCAAATAACAGACACAATAAAGTAGTTTTGTTACTCTTGCAGCATGAACTAATTGGTGTTGAATTTGGATGAACTTAAAGTTGTCGTCGAGTTTTTTAATTATTATTTTGCTTTTGTTATTATTTTTGTCTTTATTATTTTTAACATGACTTCCTTATTATTGTTTTTCTTATTCAAGCATACTTAGAAATGCTTGTCTTGAGCCGAGCGTCTATCGGAAGCAATCTATCTCTATATAGGGATAAGGTCTATGTACACATTATTTTCCTCAAGCTCCACACTGTAAGAATACGTTGAGTATGTTATTGTTAAAGTTGTCGTCAAGTGATGGGGCATTATAATTGGGATTTTTTCTTATCTATACCATATATGAAACCTTATTACAAAAAATGTGCATAATTTCTAAATTACCCGCCCAGTCCACATTATTTCTACAGTTTTTGTACCAATCATTAAAAGCTAATTAATAGCAGTTGTATCTTCCTATTTATGCAAGCTAAATTTTAGGAGAAGAATATTCTGAACAGATTTGGCGTGAATATTCTGAACAGATTTAGGAGAAGAATATTGAAACGGAAAGGAGATTTCTGTTTTTCATCTTCATCTGTTCTTCCATATATTTTCCACCATTGATAGCCATTAAAAAGCTTGAAAGCTTTGAATTCAAATTTGGGTTCTCAAAAATCATTATTTGTTTGGATTGGGTGTTGTTGTAAATAATTCGGAATATGTTTAGGAGTTTATATCTCAATTTTGAGGGGTTTTGGTGAAGATTAGACTTGGTTTTGACTGAGTTTCAGATTGAAACTCGAAGAAGAAGAAGAAGAAGACATATTTCCAGAAATTGTAGATAAATTGTAGTTAAATTGTAGAATTGTAGATAAATTGTAGATAAAATGTAGATAATTGTAGATAAATTGTAGATTGGGAAGACTAAACCTTCTACAAACCTTCTACAATTATGTCAAAAATGCCAATTATGCTACAATTGAAATGGGAATTGGGATATTAAAATTCAATGTATTCATTTTGTAGATATCTTGTAGATAAATTGTAGATTATTTGTATTCTGATTGTAGATGCATTATTTTCTGTTTTCACAAATCCAAAACGACTAAAGCTTCTACAAAATCTTCTGCAAAAAACAGTCTACA
>NW_017672501.1:0-11143 GCF_001879085.1 Nicotiana attenuata
CTGGAGCCGGTCAAACAAATCATCAATACGGGGCAGGGGATACTTGTTCTTCACTGTCACCTTGTTCAATTGCCTATAGTCAATGTACATTCTCATTGTGCCATCCTTTTTCTTTACAAACAAGACCGGTGCACCCCACGGCGACACACTCGAACGAATGAACCCCTTATCCAGGAGCTCCTGGAGCTGATCCTTTAGTTCTTTCAACTCTGCTGGTGCCATGCGATATGGAGGAATAGAAATGGGCTGGGTGCCCGGCACCAGATCAATACCAAAATCAATGTCCCTGTCCGGCGGCATGCCCGGCAGGTCTGCTGGAAACACATCAGGGAAGTCCCTCACAACAGGCACAGAATCAAGACTAGGAGTCTCAGCTCCAAAATCTCTCACAAAAGCCAAATACGATAGACAACCCCTCCCAACCATCAGCTGGGCCTTTAGGAAAGAGATAACCCTGCTAGGAACATAGTCAGTCATACCACGCCACTCAATCCTCGGAACACCCGGTATAGCCAACGTAACTGTCTTGGCATGACAGTCCAGAATAGCATGGTACGGAGATAGCCAGTCCATACCCAGAATAACATCAAAATCTACCATGCCTAACAATAATAAGTCGACTCGGGTCTCCAGACCCCCAATAGTCACCAGACAAGATCGATATACATGATCCACAATAATAGTATCACCCACCGGGGTAGATACATGCACAGGTAAAGCAAGACACCAACGGGTCATACCCAGGTGATGAGCAAAATATGAAGACACATAGGAATAGGTAGAACCGGGATCAAATAAGACAGAGGCATCCCTGTGGCAGACTGAGATAGTACATGTGATAACAACATCTGATGCAATAGCGTCTCTCCTGTCTGGGAGAGCATAGAATCGTGCCTGGCCACCGCCCGATCGGCCTCCCCCTCTGAAGCGACCCCTAGCTGCCTGACTCTCACCCCTAGCTGGCAGGGCGGGTGCTGAAGAGGATGGGCCAGAAGACGAGGGATGACCCCTCTGCTGAGACTGACTACCACGGCGCCGAGGACAATGCCTCCACATGTGCCCGACCTCCCCGCACTCATAACAGCTCCCGGGTGCTGGAGAATGGGACTGAAGGGAACCCCGCACATCAGAGTGACTGGCTGACGCACTCGGTCTGGAGGAACCCTGAACAGATGGAGCTCGTGATGAACCCTGAGCTGGAAGAGCGCTGAGAGATGGCTGGCTCTGCTGATAACCCTGATGACCTCGGCCGGAAGATGACCCACGATACTCAGAGCGAGCTGAATGAGGAGGCCTAAATGAACGACCTCTGCTCTGCTGGAACTGACCCCTAGACGGAGCACCACTGAAGCTACTAGAACCTCGAGGCCTCTTGGCCTCCCTCTCCTCTCTGTCCTGACGGCGAGCCATCTCAATATCACGAGCAATATCAACTGCATCCTCAAAGGAAATACCCAGAACTCTCTCTCGAGTCATCAGAACATGAAGGTGATAGTTAAGTCTATCTACAAACCTCTTGATCCTCTCTTTATCGGTCGGAACTATCCACGAGGCATGACGGGCCAACCCAAACAATCTCGCCTCATACTGGGTCACAGTCATGTCTCCCTGTCGAAGCCACTCGAACTGCCTGCGCAGCTCCTCTCTCTCAGACTGTGGTACCCACTTCTCCAAAAAGATAGTGGAGAACTCCTGCCATGACAAAGGCGCTGCACCCGCCGGCCTACGCCGCTCATACGACTCCCACCATGTGAAGGCAGCCCCAGTGAACTGAAATGCGGTGAATGCTACCCCGCTGGTCTCCAAAATCCCTGTTGTCCAAAGCATACGCTGACACTTGTCCAGAAATCCCTGGGCATCCTCGCCCTAAGCACCACTGAAAAAATGGAGGCTGGAGCCTACTGAACCTCTCAAGACGACGCTGCTCATCGTCTGGCATAACTGGGACTACAAAGTCCTGAACTGGTGCGGCTGGCGCAGCTGGGGCAACTGGTGCAACTGGCGCAACTGGCTGAGCTGGGACTGCTCCCGGTGTCTGCAATCCCTGAACAACCTGCTCCGGTGTGCGAGCAGCGAGGGTCTGATGACCTCCCCCGGTCTGTGAGGAAACTGCTGCAGTAGTGGCTGAGACTGCCTGAGCCAGGCCAGTGCAAACGGATAATATCTGAGCCAAAGCCTCCTGGAGGCCAAGAATCACAATAGGCACTGCTGGTGCCTGCACAGGTGCTGCTGGAGCATCTACAGCTGGAGGCTGGTCCTGAGCCGGGGCAGCTGGTGGATCTACAGGTGCTGCCCTCGCTGGTCTGCCCCTAGCACAACCACGACCGCGTCCACGGCCTCTAATGCCCTCAGTAGATGGTACCGGTGGGCGTCCGTCTCGTCCTGTAGCGCGGGTCCTCGGCATCTGCGAGAGGATAGAACACAGAAGTTTAGTTCCCGGATCAACAAAATCGCACGACAAGAATTTCAAGAATGTGAAGTTTTTCTAAGGGTTCTGCAGCCTCTCGAGGATAAGTATGGACGTCTCCGTACCGATCCGCGAGACTCTACTAAACCTGCTCATGACTCGTGAGACCTAGTAACCTAGGCTCTGATACCAACTTGTCACGACCCAATTCCCACCCGGTCGTGATGGCGCCTCTCGTGAAGACAAGGCCAGCCAATAGAAATCAACACTGCTTTTGATAATTTCTTAGCACAACCAGTTTAAACCATAGATACTGATTAATCACAAGTGCGGAAATAAACATAACATAACGGGGAAAAACCATCCAAACTCAGCCCGATGATCGGGGTGTCACAAGTCACGAGCTACTATAGAGTTGGTGAAAATACTACAAGTCTGGAAATATAGTCTGAAGATGAATAAAATATGCAGAAGATAAGGAAGAAAACGGGGTTGTGGACGTCGACGGCTACCTCGTCTCTCCTAGTCCGCCTGGTCTGGAAGGAAATCAGCGCTCAGGTACGAACTCAGCTGTGCCTGTCTCTGCACACATGGTTCAGGAAGTAATGTGAGTACTCCGACCCAGTGAGTAATAAAATTAAATAACGACTGAGAACATAAAATCCCACAAGGGCACAAATAATGCTATCTCAAGCAGCAACATCAGATAAACAGTAGAAACCAGTGAAATATAGGAAGAAAATCTCTTTGAAAACAATTAATAAAACAAGTATGCTCAAGTATGGTCAGCCATTGTTACCTGACCAAACGCGTATTACAGTGCCATTACCTGACTGGTCAGTCATTGTTACCTGACCAAACACGTATAACAGTGCCATTGTTACCACTGTTCAATAATTAATCACTCTAGATGGGTACCCGCGCTCACTGTGGGTGTGCAGACTCCGGAGGGGCTCCTACAGCCCAAGCGCTATCAACAAGGCCTGAAAGCCTGAACAGTATCAATACGAGGCCTGAAAGCCTCCTCACCTCACTCATCATGCCCTCACATAAGGCCCTCGGCCTCAATCAGTCCAGAAATAGTCAACAGCCCCTCGGGCAATAGTAAAGCAATGATACTCAGCTCAAACAATAGTTCAAATATCAGTTTAAAACTCCAAGTTTGAGTAAATATGGCTGAGTTCAAGAAAACAGTGTAAAACATGGACTGAATTCAAATAATATTTCAAACAGTGAGGAAAACAGTGATGATAGTTCATAAAGAGTTCAAACAGTCGGCACTAAGCCCCAAATATGGCAATAAGCCCAAATCATAGTAAAAAAAACAACAAGTCATTGCTAATACGCGCTAAAGTATCATCCGGACTGGACCAAGTCACAGTCCTCAATAGTAAATGACCCCGCGCTCGTCAAGAAACGCGTGTCTCATCTCAACATAGCACCAAGTTGTGCAAATCCGGGGTTTCAAGCTCTCAGAACATCATTTAAAATCATTACTCACCTCTAGCCGGTCAAAGTCTAGCTCGCTATGCCTTTTCCCCTCGAATCGCCCTCCTCGCGCGTCGAATCTGATCAAGACCACAAGAAATACATCACAATAGGCTAATGGGTCATAACCCAATCGAAAAGACTCGAAAAATATCAAAATAACGAAGTTGGCAAAACCCGAGCCCCGGGCCCACTTCTCAAAAAATTACGAAATTCACATCTCCGGATTCCTCGTGTCGCCACGAGTCTATACATATCAAAATCATCAAAATCGGGGTCCATTTGACCCCTCAAATCCCTATTTTAAACTCTCTTAAATTCAAGCCCTAAACCACCATTTTTGACCTTTGATTCCTTGATTATTCAGTCCAAATTCATGTTTATACACCATAAAATCAAGCTCTAAGTCCAAGAGTTCATACCTGATAATAGCCCTTGAATCTCTCTTCAAAATCGCCTCAAAGCTCTCAAGGTTCGGAGTCCAAAATGCTACTCTTTCAAAAATTCGCGAGGAAGATGTTTTCACTTAACCTGCCAGTTATTTCCGCTTCTGCGGATTAATTCCCGCTTTTGCGCCTTCCGCTTATGCGGTAAACGTCCGCTCCTGCGGACCTTTCACTTAAGGCGACTTTCCGCTTCTGTGGTCCAACTTCCCATCTGCGTGACCGCTTAAGTGACCCAATGTCCCGCTCCTGCGGAACCTGACCTGGGCTTCTATTTCCGCTCCTGCGAGGCCTAGCTCGCTTCTGCGAGACCGCATCTGCGATCTCCTTTCCGCAGATGCGGAAACACCTGCTGCAACCAAAAACCTGCAATTTTCCAACTTCAAATTTCTTCCTTTAGCCACCCTAAATCACCCCCGAGGCCCCCGGGACCTCAACCAAAGTTACCAACACATCTTAAAACATTATTCAAACTTGTTCCAATCCTCAAAACACGTCTAACAACGCTAAAACCATTAAATCACATCGAATTCAAGCCTAAGTTTCTTCAAAACTTCCGCAATACGCATTCGATCAAAACTCGACCCAAAACATCTCCGAATGACCTGAAATTTTGCACACACATCCAAAATCACCTAACGGAGCTACAGAAACTCTCGGAATTCCATTCCGGCCCTCGGATCAAAATCTCACCTACCAACCGAAATTTGCCAAAATACTAACTTCGCTAATTCAAGCCTAATTCTACACCGGACCTCCAAAACCAATTCTGATCACGCTCCTAAGTCACAAATCATCCCCCGAAGCTAACCGGATATCCGAAAATCACATCCGAGCCCTCTAACCAACTAGTCAACTTCCGGTTGACTTTTTCAAAACAAGCTTTCCTTAGAGAGACTAAATGTCTCATCTCCTACCAAGACCAAACCAATCCAACTCGATTACCCCAAATACCAATAATGAAGCATAGAGAAACATAATATGGGAAAACGGGGCGGTAACTCAAGTGACGATGGGCCGGCTCGTCACACTTAGCGCTGCAGCGGTCCATTTTCCGCTGTCAGCGGAGCATCCGTAGGGGCATTTTTGTCCGAAAAATTTAGTTGTATATAAATACTTCTTTTTTAGATTTTTAGGTTATCTGTTGTTGGGTAGAGCACGTGAATAGCCATTTTTAGCCTTTTTGAGTAATTTTAGAATATTTTTAACAACTAATCTTAGATTTTAATCTTGTATTTACTTTTTATGGTTTATATTTCATCTAAATCTTTGATTTCTTCTTTGATTATGAGCAGTTAGACCCATTAGCTAGGGTTGTGGCTCAACCCTAGTGTGGTATTTAATGGGTCTTCTATTTTAGGGATTAAATATTTATGGGTGAATAATATTTGGTCTGATTTATGCTTTAAATGTTGAATTAGTGGTTGCAAACACTAATTTGTGCCTTTTTGACTTAGGCTCTTCTTGAGAAAGAGAGTCCAAGTTTAGGAAATTCAGGCCAACAAGGAATTGAGGTGCATTCAATCTCATTCAAGAGATTGATAGCCCCAGTTAAAGAGTTAAACCTAGAGATAGTAATACCCGACTTGAGCCAATTTTGCTTGCACTGTTTGAACACCCAGTTGGGCTTGAGAAAGCCAATTAGGGCAAAGTCACTCAAACTACCGAGAGGTATAGAGTGAGTAGTTACGTGCAATGGCTATATCATGATCTCAATTATAACAAATTTGCCCTAAGTTTTAGATCCCGTTAAATACGCACCTAGGAGTAAGTCACATCCCTAGTGCCTTTCTACCAATTAAGAAAACCCTATACAAAAATAACATACTTAGCTTATTTTTCTGCATCATTAGTATCAAAATAGAATAGTGAACAAACAAATAATGATTGGAAGTGCAACCAAGAACATCGCACATTGCTAGATTAGATAGGAACCCAATTCCAAACCTTTCTTAGCTCTCTGTGGATTTGATCCCGACCTTTCGGATAAAAGCTGCATCGACCGCTCTTGACTCTATAGTGGTGCAGGGTTGGCTCTGGTCAAGATGGATGTGGTGGAAAAGATATGTGCCTAGAAGATTGCTGCCGACCATCAGCAGCGGAGAGACGCAAGTGTGGAGGGGAAGGAAGCGAGGGTGTAGCACTATCCTCATGATCAATAGGCCTCTTATCCTTCCTAGACCTACCTCGACCCCTACAGGTCATCTACATAAATTAAAGAAAATATTAGAATTGAGAATACAAATCTATATAAGTTGAGAGCGCTTGAAAAAACTAACATTCTAGTCGTCTTCGAAGTATCCTTCCTCGTACGAAAATTCTTCCTCTTCAATTATTTCATTTTCATCAGGTGATTCTTCATCCTCATTTTCTATGATTGTTATTTCCTCCATATAAACTTCTTATAATATGCGTTGAGGATGCTCTAAGTCATTTTCTAACTGATCATCCACTAGCATAAACAGAAAATTCCTCGGTTGCAGAAAAAAAATAACGTGAAACCATCAACACACAAACCCAACCGAACATTCCTCGGTTCACTAGCATAATCCGGATACGTCCTATCAAAATGCTTCCAAACTTCCCCAGTGAAGGATGACACATAACCCCAGACAGCCTTCTATTTTCTTAGTGCCATCTCATATGAGGAACGGAACTCATTGATGCGTACAACCTCTTTAATCTAGGAATAAGAGGTAAATAATGCATCGACTTCACAACAACCTTCTTCTCGCTGGAAACCCGCTTAAAACGAGGGTTCTTTACAAAATTTACAATTTTCTAAATCTGCATCACCCTTATAATACAATATGCAACCATCTTCACAATAATTTATTCTCATAGACGAGAGTCCTAACTTAGAAACCAATCTTTTAGCCTTATAGAAATCTTCAGGTATGTTGAAAGATGGGTCAAATAGTTCACTCATAAAGCCAACGAAAGAACCATTCCCACTTGAGACATATTGGTATATGATTTAATACTTAATAATCTAACCGCAACAGACAACTGAGAGTCCATACTCCCTTAACTTAGTGGACGACTAGCGGCCTCTAACTGTTCATAAAAATGTTTTGCCTCTTCCTTAGGAGCTTGTTCAACACGTTCATGCAGTTCAAGCTCGAAGTGCATCCCAAATGCATCTGTAACCATTTCATGGTATCTAGGATGTTGAACGTTATTCCCCACCGACCTACTACTTTCACCAATAACTGTGTTATGAAATACACCATCAGTAGCATCAACCTCTCTATGACCAGTCCTTACAAAATATTTATCCATAAACCCCTTTCTATAAAGATGAGTCTTAACATCTGTGAGCACGTGATTTTCGCCCTATATGAATTACTCCCATAATTTCAAACAAAATAATTTCTTTTCATTATTTGTAATTTCGTGAATTTTTGTGGCATTTTATGTCAATTGTTGGCATTTTGTTTGCACATTTTAATTCGTAAAAAAAAATAATAAAAAAAATATTTTTTTTTAAGCAATCCACTAGGCATAGTCTAGGGCTAGTTTTTATTTATAAATAAAACAAACAAGCACAATGTCATGAAATCCTAACGGATGTAGGAAAAGGAAATATAATTCTACATAAGACCTATTATCAAAATTGAGCATTAAACTCAAAATTGATATCACAAAAATTCTACTAAAAATTGTATCAAAACTAGTCCAAGAAAATAAATCACAGCAGCCCACTCCACAAAGAAAGATACACGGCCAGCCCAAGAGAACACTTTGCGCCGATAGCCTCCAAATTACACCTCCAGCCCACACGCATGAATTGCAGAAATAGCCATGACCTGTTGTAAATTGCAATTTAAGCCACCTCTCGTTAGTGCTACTGATTTGCACATGCAGCCTCCCTTGTATCAGCCCAATTAACATTGCTACTGCTTTGCAGAAATAGCCATAGCTTGCTGTAATGTCTCCAATCTCCTGAAATTGCAAATGTAACCACATTGATCTCATAATTGCCCATTGCATAAAACCCAGTCCAATATCAGAACTCCAGCAGCCCAGATCGTTACTGCTTTGCACGAACAGCCTTCTCCTTGCACCATCAGCCAAATTACCCCCATTACTGAATTTAACAAATAGCCACACATATGTAAAACATATGTATTGGCTATTTGTACAATCTAATAATGAGTCCTTTCCAAAACAGCCCATATACCCAGTTGTCCAGATGTTTAACCCAGCCCAGATATCTAACATTTTGCACTTAAAGCCATGTTTCGCCCACCTGAAATTACAACAATAGCCAAAATTCCTTCCCACCTTACTAAAATACAGAACTATCCTATTTATTACCCTTATCTTCACCCAACACGTGGCTATATCTCTCCAACACCTGTAAAACATATTCAATACTCCCCCCCATTTCCTAATACACCGACAATCCCCACTATCCACAAAATATCCCCAAATCATTTCATCTCTCCACAACCTCCTCAGCTCCACCTGAAGCTCACCTAGGTAACATCGACTCTCTTTCTCTTTGTTTTGTGTTCTATCTTTCTCATTTTTGCTCCAATCATCTGTACTAACTTCATTTCTTCTTTGGATATTCATGTATCTGCCTGAGTCTGTATGCCTAGCTGCTGCAACTATGACTTCTCGATTTCTCCGCCTGGCTGCTGCAACTGCTGTGACTATCTGATAGTATACTCCTTCTGGTACGCCATGGATTATCAAACCTCCCTGATGAACAACCAAGGAGATGCATCTGTAGGCTTTGCTCGAATCTGTACCCTCCCTTCCTTTGTAGCTTGTATTTAGATCCTTCCATGTATGTAGAAAAGTATTACTTTCCTTTTTCTTAGTTATTTCTTTACACGTATGCATCATACAGTAAGATTTACTGTCAGTCACACATGTAACTAAAAGGTCCAAAACCTGTGCTTGTTTGCTTTTTATGTCTGCTGTTAATGATTTCCTTTTTGTTGCTTCGCAATATGTTCCTCTATTCTCTCGATTTTGTGTTGAGACCCTGTTTGTGACCCTATTATAATCTAGGTTTAAGTTAACCCCGGTGGGTTGAGTACATAGTACTAATACCACCACCTGAAGCCTCCTTAAACCATAGATTATAATTGTGTCACACCACATGTATAGCAGTATTCCTGTCAGCATGATGTATGTATTTATATTGTCATAATACTTGTTGATTTTCCTCTGCTTTTGTTGTTGTGATGCTTTTGAATTCAAAAGTGTAGTTGTGCTATATTCTAGATGTAATTTTAGACCATTGGAATGAATGACAAGCATTGATACCACCAATTGGCCCTCCATTATACCATAGAATGATAGCAAATTCCATATCCCAGCAAAACAACAAACTCTTGTGTTGTAGCTCTTGTATTCTGTTAAAGCTTCCTTAGAATTCCTCTCCTTGGTCTTAATTACCAAGAAAGAGTTGTTCATAGGAACAAACAGAGTAGAATTAACAGTCCCCTCCTCCATAAGGATTTGGAGTTGATATGTCCAAAAAATGATGTTTTCACCTGCCTGATTCCCTATATCCCAATGTATATCTTGTCTCTTTGTCTGCCCAATTCCCTTAAGCATTCTGGGCCATTTTACTGATTTTAGAACCCTCCAATTATAAGTATCTATGCTTGCCCTGTCTTCATCTCCTAGGGAATGAGTGCAAAGCACTAATACCACCCTATAGAGATGAAATACCTGACAGAACATAGATACTAAGCTCCTACCTGCAAAAAAGAAAACAATGTTAGAAAAGATCTGCATCACCATACTCTCCTCTATGCAGATTTGAGTATGATGATTCCCTAAATTAGCTCCTTGACCCTCCTGCATCTCTTTCTCTCCTCTTAATTCCCTGCTACTTTCACTCTGATATATGGACATTGCATCTTATCCTCATTCACTATTCTCCTCCCCTGTACATCTAGATCCCAGAAGTCATAGCACTCAATCATGCCATGATCAAGTGCAAAATTTGCCAAATGGTCTGCCAACTTGTTCCCTTCTCTGAAAATATGTGACAGTTTCATCCTGCATCCTTCCTGAAGCTTCAAAATCTCTTCCACATATTCCAAAATACACCAAGGTGGTTTCCATGTTCCCTCAATAGAATTCTTCATCAACATAGAATCTGTCTGCAGCCATATGTGAGAATAATTTAGAATCCTGCATATTCTCAATGCCTCTAAAATTGCTACAGCTTCTGCTTCATTGTTAGATCCTTCAGTAATCTCCCTTCCCATTGCATATTTCACTTCTCCTGATGCATCCCTTAGACAAAAACCAATAGAACTTCTTCCAGGATTCCCTCTTGATGCCCCATCTGTATTGACTTTTATCCAGCCCTCCATAGGCAATTCCCACACTACTTTGTCATATTTAAGCCTTGGGGTATAGTTCTCCATCATTGTCAGCAAGTTAGACCATCTGTGGGGTACTTGTAAGCTAGGTTTTCTCATCTGCACAAGGTGCTGAAGATGTGTTGACACTTGGTAGATTACTCTGCTCACTGATACAACTTCTCCATATTTTAGGCTATTTCTTCTCTTCCATAGCTCCCAAACTATGCAGGAAGGTAGAGCCTGCATAACTGGCTTCAATCTAGACACCACAGGTGCAGTCCAGCATCTTGTAATTGCCTGATGTAAAGTCAAACCTTGTACAGCTATTCCAGCTCTTGGTAAGAAGTATCTCATACTGTCTCAGCAGTCTTTTGATGTATAAAATAAATGCACTAATGATTCCTCCTTAGGTGCAGCACAACACCAACACTTAGATGGCATGAAATACCCCAGCCTTCTCATAAAAT